>NW_026652282.1:98556054-98643202 GCF_009828535.3 Hylobates moloch | reverse complement strand
ACCCCACAACAGTCCCCGGAGTGTGATGTTCCCCTTCCTGTGTCCATGAGTTCTCATTGTTCAATTCCCACCTATGAGTGAGAACATGCGGTGTTTGGTTTTTTGTCCTTGTGATAGTTTACTGAGAATGATGTTTTCCAGTTTCATCCATGTCCCTACAAAGGACATGAACTCATCATTTTTTATGGCTGCATAGTATTCCATGGTGTATATGTGCCACATTTTCTTAATCCAGTCTATTGTTGTTGGACATTTGGGTTGGTTCCAAGTCTTTGCTATTGTGAATAATGCTTCAATAAACATACGTGTGCGTGTGTCTTTATAGCAGCATGATTTATAGTCCTTTGGGTATATACCCAGTAATGGGATGGCTGGGTCAAATGGTACTTCTAGATCTAGATCCCTGAGGAATCGCCACACTGACTTCCACAATGGTTGAACTAGTTTACAGTCCCACCAACAGTGTAAAAGTGTTCCTATTTCTCCACATCCTCTCCAGCACCTGTTGTTTCCTGACTTTTTAATGATGGCCATTCTAACTGGTGTGAGATGGTATCTCATTGTGGTTTTGATTTGCATTTCTCTGATGGCCAGTGATGATGAGCATTTTTTCATGTGTTTTTTGGCTGCATAAATGTCTTCTTTTGAGAAGTGTCTGTTCATGTCCTTTGCCCACTTTTTAATGGGATTGTTTGTTTTTTTCTTGTAAATTTGTTGGAGTTCATTGTAGATTCTGGATATTAGCCCTTTGTCAGATGAGTAGGTTGCAAGAATTTTCTCCCATTCTGTAGGTTGCCTGTTCACTCTGATGGTATTTTCTTTTGCTGTGCAGAAGCTCTTTAGTTTAATTAGATCCCATTTGTCAATTTTGACTTTTGTTGCCATTGCTTTTGGCGTTTTAGACATGAAGTCCTTGCCCATGCCTATGTCCTGAATGGTATTGCCTAAGCTTTCTTCTAGGATTTTTATGGTTTTAGGTCTAACATGTAAGTCTTTAATCCATCTTGAATTAATTTTTGTGTAAGGTGTAAGGAAGGGATCCAGTTTCAGCTTTCTCCATATGGCTAGCCAGTTTTCCCAGCACCATTTATTAAATAGGGAATCCTTTCCCCATTTCTTGTTTTTGTCAGGTTTGTCAAAGATCAGATAGTTGTAGATATGCGGCATCATTTCTGAGGGCTCTGTTCTGTTCCATTGATCTATGTCTCTGTTGTGGTACCAGTACCATGCTGTTTTGGTTACTGTAGCCTTGTAGTATAGTTTGAAGTCAGGTAGCGTGATGCCTCCAGCTTTGTTTTGGCTTAGGATTGACTTGGCGATGCGGGCTCTTTTTTGGTTCCATATGAACTTTAAAGTAGTTTTTTCCAATTCTGTGAAGAAAGTCATTGGTAGCTTGATGGGGATGGCATTGAATCTATAAATTACCTTGGGCAGTATGGCCATTTTCACAATATTGATTCTTCTTACCCATGAGCATGGAATGTTCTTCCATTTGTTTGTATCCTCTTTGATTTCATTGAGCAGTGGTTTGTAGTTCTCCTTGAAGAGGTCCTTCACATCCCTTGTAAGTTGGATTCCTAGGTATTTTATTCTCTTTGAAGCAATTGTGAATGGGAGTTCACTCATGATTTGGCTCTCTGTTTGTCTGTGATTGGTGTACAAGAATGCTTGTGATTTTTGCACATTGATTTTGTATCCTGAGACTTTGCTGAAGTTGCTAATCCGCTTAAGTAGATTTTGGGCTGAGACAATGGGGTTTTCTAGATATACAATCATGTCATCTGCAAACTGGGACAATTTGACTTCCTCTTTTCCTAATTGAATACCCTTTATTTCCTTCTCCTGCCTGATTGCCCTGGCCAGAACTTCCAGCACTGTATTGAATAGGAGTGTATATATTTCTTATCTAGGAACATTGTTTCTTCCTTTTTGTTTTTTTTTTGTTTTTATTTTTTAATTTGCAACTTTTATTTTCAGTTCAGGGGTACTTTTGCAGAATATGCAGGTTTGTTACATAAGGAAACGTGTGCCGTGGTGGTTTGCTGCACAGATGATCCTATCACCCAGGTATTTTTTTTTTAATTTTTGAAATTCCCTTTTTTTTGGTTTTGATTTTTGTTCTTCAAGGGGCACGTTAAAAAATTTTATTTCAATAGATTTTTTTGGGAACAGGTGGTGTTTGGTTGCATAGATAAATTCTTTAGTGGTGATTTCCAAGATTTTAATCCCAACACCCCACTAGCTATTCTTCCTGATCCTCTCCCTTCTCCCACCCCCTGCCCTCCAACAGGCCTCAGTATGTGTTGCTCCCCCCATGTGTCCATGTGTTCTCATAATTTATCTCACACTTATAAGTGAGAACATGTGGTGTTTGGTTTTCTATTCCTGCATTAGTTTGCTAAGGATAATGGCCTCCAACTCCATCCATGTCCTTGCAGAGGACAAGATCTTGTTCCTTTTAATGGCTGCATAGTATTTTGTGGTATATATGTACCACGTTTTCTTTATCTGTTCTATCATTGATGGGCATTTGGGTTGATTCCATGTCTTTGCTATTGTGCAATGGACATACATATGTATGTGTCTTTATAATAGAACAATTTATATTCCTTTGGGTATATGCCCAGTAATGGGATTGCTGGGTTGAATGGTATTTCTGCCTTTAGGTCTCTGAGAAATCACCACACTTTCTTTCACAATGGTTGAACTAATTTACATTACCACCAACAGTGTAAAAGTGTTCCTTTTTCTCCACAACCTTGTCAACATGTTGTTTTGATTTGACTTTGTTTTTGTTTTGACTTTTTATTAATAGCCATTCTGATTGGTGTGAGATGGTATCTCATTGTGGTTTTGATTTGCATTTCTCTAATAATCAGTGATGTTGAGCTTTTTTTCATATGCTTGTTGGCTGCATGTGTGTCTTCTTTTGAAAAGTATTGGTTCATGTCTGTATTAGTCCATTTTCAAGCTGCTGATAAAGACATACCCAAGACTGGACAGTTTACAAAAGAAAGAGGTTTAATTGGACTTACAGTTCCACATGGCTGGAAAGGCCTCACAATCATGCTGGAAGGCAAGGAGGAGCAAGTCACATCTTACGTGGACGACAACAGGCAAAAGAGAGCTTGTGCAGGGAGACTCCCATTTTTTAAATCATCAGCTCTCATAAGACCCATTCACTATCACAAGAACAGCATGGGAAAAACCCACTCCCATGATTCAATCATCTCCAAATGGGTCCTTCCCAAAACAAGTGAGAATTATGGGAGCTACAAGATGAAACTTGGGTGGGGACACAGAGCCAAACTATATCATTCTGCCCCTGGCCCCTCCCAAATCTCATATCTTCACATTTCAAAACCAGTCATGCCTTCCCAACAGTCCCCGAAAGTCTAAACTCATTTCAGCATTAACTCAAATGTCCACAGTCCAAAGTCTTATCTGAAATAAGGCAAGTCCCTTTTGCCTATGAGCCTATAAAATCAAAAGCAGGTTAATTACTTCCTAGATACAATGGGGGTATAGGCATTGGATGAATACAGCCATTCCAAATGGGAGAAATTGGCCAAAACAAAGGGGCTACAGGCCCCATGCAAGTCTGAAATCCAGGAGGTCAGTCCAATCTTACAGCTCCAAAATAGACTCCTTTGACTCCATGTCTCACATCCAGATCAGGCTGATGCAAGAGGTGGGTTCCCATGGTCTTGAGCAGCTCTGCCCCTGTGGCTTTGCAGGGTACAGCCTCCCTCCTTGCTGCTTTCACACGCTGGCATTGAATGTTTGCAGCTTTTCCAGGAAAATGGTGCAAGCTGTTAGTGGATCTACCATTCTGGGTTATGGAGCATGGTTGCCCTCTTCTCACAGCTCCACTAGACAGTGCATCAGTGGGGACTCTGTGTGGGGGCTCTGACCCCACATTTCTTTTCTGCAATGCCCTAGCAGAGGTTCTCCATGAAGGCCCTGCCCCTGCAGCAAACTTCTGCCTAGGCATTCAGGCATTTCCATACATCTTCTAAAATCTAGGCAAAGGTTTCCAAATCCCAATTCATTATTTCCGTGCACTGGCAGGCTCAACATCACATGGAATCTGCCAAGGGTTGGGGCTTTCACCCTCTGAAGCCACGAACCAAGCCCATTCAGCCATGGCTGGAGTGGTTGGGATGGAGGTACCAAGTCTCTAGGCTGCACACAGCAAGGGGACCTTGGGCCCAGCCCCTGAAATCACTTTTTCCTCCTAGGCCTCAGGGCCTGTGATAGGAGGAGCTGCTGTGAAGACCTCTGACATGCCCTAGAGACATTTTTCCCATTGTCTTGTGGATTAACTTTTGGCTCCTCTTTACTTATGCAAATTTCTGCAGCCGGCTTGGATTTCTCCTCAGAAAATGGAATTTTCTTTTCTATCAGATTGTCAGGCTAGAAGTTTTCCAAACTTTTATGCTCTGCTTCCCTTATAAAACTGAATGTGTTTAATGGCACCCAAGTCATCTCTTGATGCTTTGCTTCTTAGAAATTCCTTTTGCCAGATACCATAAATCATCTCTCTCAAGTTCAAAGTTCCCCAAATCTCTAGGGCAGAGGCAAAATGCTGCCAGTCTCTTTGCTATAACATAGCAAGAGTCACCTTTACTCTAGTTCCCAACAAGTTGCTTATCTCCATCTGACACTACCTCAGCCTGGATTTCATTGTCCATGTCATTATCAACATTTTGGTCAAAGCCATTCAACAAGTCTCTAGGGAGTTAGAAACTTTCCCACATTTTCCTGTCTTCTTCTGAGCCCTCAAAACTTCCAACCTCTGCCTGTTACCCAGTTCCAAAGTTGCTTCCCCATTTTCAGGTGTCTTTTCAGCAGCGCCCCAGTCTACTGGTACTAATTTACTGTATTAGTCCGTTTTCTTGCTGCTGATAAAGACATACCTAAGACTGGGCAATTTACAAAAGAAAGAGGTTTAATTGGACTTACAGTTCCACATGGCCGGGGAGGCCTCACAATCATGGTGGAAGGCAAGGAGGAGCAAGTCACATCTTATATGGATGGCAGCAGGCAAAGAGAGAGCTTGTGCTGGGAGACTCCCCTTTCTAAAACTATTAGATCTCATGAGACCCATTCTGTATCACAAGTACAGCACAGAAGAGACCTGCCCCCATGATTCAATCACCTCTGCTGGGTCCCTCCCACAACACCTGGGAGCTACAAGATAAGATTTGGGTGGGGACACAGAGCCAAACCGTATCAATGTTCTTTGCCCACTTTTTAATTTTTTTTTCTTGTAAATTTGTTTATGTTCCTTATAGATGCTGGGTATTACACCTTTGTCAGATGCATAGATTGCAAAAATTTTCTCCCATTTTGTAGGTTGTCTGTTTACTCTGCTGATAGTTTATTTTGCTGTGCAGAAGCTCTTTAGTTTAATTAGATTACATTTGTTAATTTTGACTTTTGTTGTGACTGCTTTCAATGTCTTTTTCATGAAATCTTTTCCATGCCTATGTCCTGAATGATATTGCCTAGGTTGTCTTCCAGAGTTTTTATAGTTGTGGGTTTTACATTTAACTCTTTAATCCATTTTGAGTTGATCTTTGTATATGGTATAAGAAAGGGGTCTAGTTTCAATTTTCTGCAGATGGCTAGTCAGTTCTCCCAGCACCATTTATTAAATAGGGAGTCCTTTCCCTATTGCTTATTTTTGTCAGGGTTGCCAAAGATCAGATGGTTGTAGGTGTGCTGCCTTATTTCTGGGTTCTCTATTTTATTTCATTGGTCTATGTGGATCAAAGTATTCTCTTAATCAAAAAGATACAAGGCAACTTTTAGCACAACTGGGCTTCAAAGGGTCAGGAGGCAAAATCAAACATGTAGAAAAGAAAACCTCTTGATTAGAAAAAGAAAGATAATGATGCAAACTGCAAATGTTGGATCATGTTTATAATTTTTATTTTTCTGTCTTCTTAGCTTACAATAAGAGATAGATACACTGGCAGCAAAAAATTAGAGAGCTATAAAAGTCTGGCAAATCGAAAATATGAGAAGTTGAGGTTAAATAGTAGCTAATGGTTGATTTTGTTGTTGCACCCATAGTCATCCAATTAAACAATGATCTTTTTGTCATCTATTTTGTACTCAATAGGTTCTGTGGAATACAAAGATGATTAAGACCTAGTTCTTTTCATCAAGTAATTTTTAATCTAACATTTTGGTATGAATACTCATATAACTCTAATGCAAGGCCTGCTCAAGCGGTTAATAGATAGAAACATAGGGCCATACTATTCAGAGAGAGAGAGAGATTAAACTCATTTGTGGCATTCATTTTGCAAGGAGGGGTGGATTCTGGGATTTGACTCTTGGATGGCATTTTGGGACATTCCCTGGGGCAGGGAGTGGGGATCACAATGCCCTGAATGATGAGACCCAGGCCAGGCAGCATCTACCATGAACTGACTTAAGAGGACTTGAGCCTTAAGAGAACATCTAGGGTAGTCTGGCAGTGTTCCTCATGGCCTGTGGTGGCAGTGGCTACAGGGTAAGGCTTTTCTGCCTTTGGAAAGGGGAGGGCAGAATGGGAAGGACTGCATCTTGTGGTTTGAGTGCCAGCTCAGCTGTAATGCAATAGAATACTAGGTAGACTTCTAAGGTTTTTTAATTTAGGCCATGACTCCCAGAGGAGAGCTTGTCATCTGGGACAGCTCTTCTGGATCCACCTGAGACCTGGGGGACCTCACCACCCTGAAGGGAGGAACACAGGCCTGGCTGGCTTTGAACCAACTGATTGTAGAGCCCCAGGGCCTAGAGAGAACATAGGCAGTAGTCATGGAGAGGTTATAGCAGGCCTTGGGTGAGACCCGGTGCTGTGCTGACTTCAGGTCTGATCCAGCACAGTCATAGTAGTGGGGGCCACTGGGGTGCTTGTGTTACTCCACACCCAGCTTTAGGTGGCTCAGAACAGAGAGAGAGAGAGAGAGAGAGAGAGAGAGAGACTGTTTGTTTGGCAGAAAGTAATGGAAGAGAAAAATAGTCACTGCCTGGTAACCCAGAGAATTCTCATCGATTTTGTCTAAGACCATCAAGGCAGTTACTTCTACAATTCCACAAGAACCACAGTGTTACTGGGGTGCCCTCTAAAGCAGATACAGATTAAGTCACAACACCCAGGTCCTTTCAGATATCTGGAAAGCCTTCCCAAAAATGACATCTACAAATAAGCCCAGACAGTGAAGACTGCAATAAATACCCAGCTCTTCAATGCCCAGACAATAGCATCAACATCATGCAAGAAAACATAACCTCATCAGATGAACTAAATACAGCACAAGAGACCAATCCTGGAGAAATAGAAATATATGACCTTTCAGACAGAAAATTCAAAACAGCTGCATTGAGGAAACACAAAGAAATGGAAGATAACACAAAGAAGGAATTCAGAGTTCTATCAGATAAATTTAACAAAGAGATTTAAATAATTAAAATGAATCAAACAGATATTGTGCAGCAGAAAATAGCAACTGGCATATGGAAAACTGCATCAGAGTACTTTTATGTCAGAATTGATGAAGCAGAGGAAAAATATAGTGAGCTTGAAGAGAGGCTATTTGTGAAAACACAGAGGAGACAAAAGCAGAAAGAATAAAAAACCATGAAGCATGACTACAGGATCTACAAAATAGCCTCAAAGGAACAAATCTAAAAGATATTTTCCTTAAACAGAAGGTAGAGGAAGAAATAGGGGTAGGAAGTTTATTCAAAGGGATAATAGCAAAGAATTTCCCAAACATAGAGAAAGATTCCAATATCCAAGTACAAAAGGTTATAGAACACCAAGCAGATTTAACCCAAAGAGGACTATCTCAAAGTAATTAATAATAAAACTCCCAAAGATCAAGATTAAAGAAAGGATCCTAAAAGCAGCAAAAGAAAAGAAACGAATAACATACAATAGAGCTCCACTAGGTCTGGCAGCTACCCTTTCAGTGGAAATCTTTAAAGCCAGGAGAGAGTGGCATGATATATTTAAAGTGTTAAATGGAAAAACCTTTAACCCTAGAATAGTATTTCTGACAAAATTACACTTCAAGCATGAAGGAGAAATAAAGACTTCCCCAGACAAAAGCTGATGAATTTCATCAACATCAGACCTATCCACAAGAAATGCTACACAGAGTACTTCAATCAGAAAGAAAGTGACATTAATGAATGATAAATAATCACCTGAAGATACAAAACTCACTGGTACTAGTAAGTACACAGAAAAACACAGAGTGTTATAACACTGGAACTGTGATGTGCAAACTACTCTTATTCTAAATAGAAAGAATAAATGATGAACCAGTCAAAAATAATAACTACAACAACTTTTCAAAACATAGTACAATAAGATAGAAACAACAAAAAGTTAAAAAGCAGGGGTAAAACTTTAAGGCATAGCATTTTATTCAGTTTTTTTGTTTGTTTATGTAATTAGCATTACATTGTAATAAGGTTAAAATATTGGATAAGATAGTATTTGTGAGCCTCATGGTGAACTCAAACCAAACAACATACAAAGGAGATGCAAAAAATAGAAAGCAAGAAATTAAATTATATCTACAGAGAAAATCACCTTCAGTAAAGGAAGACAGGAAGGAAAGAAAAATGAAGAGAAAACCAGAAATTAAATAACAAAAAGGCAGGAGTAAGTTCTTATCAATAATAACATTAAATGTAAATAGACTAAACTCTCCAATTAAATGACACACATGAGTTGAATGGATGAAAAAACAAGACCCATTGATCTCTTGCCTACAAGAAACACACTTCACCTACAAAGACACATTTAGACTGAAAATAAAGGGTTGGAAAAAGATATTCCATGCCAATGGAAACCAAGAAAGAGCAGGAGTCACTATACTTATATCAGACAAAATAGATTTCAAGATTAAAAAATATAAGAAGAGACAAAGAATGTCACTATATAATGATAAAAGGATTGATTTGGCAAGAGGATAAAACAATTTTAAATATATATGCACCCAACACTGGAGCAGCTAGATATATAAAGAAATGTTTTTAGAGATAAAGAGAGAGATAGGGCCGAATACAATAATAGCTGGAAATTTCTGCATAACACTTTCAACATTGGACAGATCTTCCAGATGGAAAAAAAGAAACATCAGATTTAATCTGCAATGTAGACAAAATGGATCTAATAGATAATTACAGAACATATCATCCAAAGGCTGCAGAATACACATTCTTTTTCTTAACACATGGATTGTTCTCCAGGATGCACTGTACGTTATATCACAAAACAAGTCTTAAAATGTTCAAAACATTTGAAATAATATGACACATCTTCTCTGACTAAAAGGACATAAATCTAGAAATTGATAATGAGAAATTTTTGAAACGATGCAAATACATGGAAATTAAACAATATGCTCCTGAATGACTGGTGGGCCAATGAAGAAATTAAGAAGAAAATAGAAAAAATTTCTTGAAAATACGATAATAGAAGCATAACATGCTGAAACCTGTAGGATACAGCAAAAATAGTACTCAAAAGGAAGTTTATAGCTAGCCTACATCAAAAAAGAGGATAAACTTCAAATAAACAACCTTATGATTCTTCTTAAAGAAGTAGAAAAGCAATAGCAAACCAAACAAAAAATCAGTACAAGAAAAGAAATAATAAAGATCAGAGCTGAAACAAACAAAATTGAAATGAAGAAAACAATACAACAGATCAATAAAACAAAAAGCTGGGTTTCTTTTTGAACTTCAACAAAATTGACAAACCTTTAGCAAAAATAACTAGGAAAAAAGAGAAGATATAAATAAATAAAATCAGAAATTAAAAAGGAGACATTACAACTGATACTGCAGAAACTCACAGCATCATTAGTGGTTAGTCTGAGCAACTCTAAGACAATAAATTGGAAAATCTTATAGTAATGGACAGATTTCTAGACACATTTAACCTACCAACATTGAACCAGAAAGAAATTCAAATCCTGAACAGTTCAATACCAAGTAATGAGATGGAAGCCATAATAAAAATCTCCCAGAAAAAAAAAAAAAAAAAAAAAAAAAAAGCCCGGGACCTCATGGCTTCACTGATGAATTCCACAAAACATTTAAGGAAGTACTAATATGAATCCTACTCAAACTGTTCCAAAAAATAGAGGAGAAAAAAATACTCCAAATTCATTCTATAGGGCCAGTATTACCCTGATACCAAAACCAGACAAAGACCTATCAAAAAAAGAAAACTACAGGCCAATATCTCTGATGAATATTGATGCAAAATTCCTCAACAAAATATTAGCAAACAGAATTGAACAATACATTAGAAAGATCATTTATCATGACCAAGTGGGATCTATTCCTGGGATGCAAGGGTGGTTCTACATATGCAAATCAATGTGATACATCATATCAACAGAATGAAGGAAAAATCCTATATGATCACTTCAACTGATGCTAAAAAAGCATTTAATAAAATTCAACATCCCCTCATGATAAAAACTCTCAAAAAGCTGAGGATAGAAGGAACATACCTCAACATAATAAAAGCCATATATGACAGACCCACAGCTAGTATCATACTGAATGTGGAAAAACTGAAAGCCTTTCCTCTAAGATCTGGAACATGACAAGGATGCCCACTGACACCACTGATATTCAACTTAGTACTGGAAGTCCACAATAGAGCAATCAGACAGAAAGAAATAAAGGGCATCCAAATTGAAAAGGAAAAGTATTAGAACCAATAAACAAATTCAGTAAAGCTGCAGGATACAGTATCAGCATATAAAAATCAGTAGCATTTCTATATGCCAACAGTGAACAATGTGAAAATAAATAAAAAGGTAATCCCATTTACAGTAACCACACATAAAATTAAATACCTAGGAATTAACTTAACAAAAGAAGTGAAAAATCTCTATAAAGAGAACTATAAAACACTGATGAAAGAAATTTGAGAGGACACCAAAAAGTGGAGAAATATTTCATTTTCATAGATCGGAAAAATCAATATTGTTAAAATGTTCATAGTACCCAAAGCATCAACAGATTCAGTGCCATCCCTATCAAAATACAAATGACATTCTTTACAGAAATAGAAAGAATTTTCCTAAAATTTATATGGAATCACAAAAGACCCAGAATACCTAAATCTATCCTAAGAAAAAAGAAAAAACTGGAAAAATCACATGGCCTGACTTCAAATTATACTACAGACAGAGCTATAGTAACCAAAACAGCATGGTATTGGCATGAAACAGGCACACAGACAAATGGAACAGAATAGAGAACCCAGAAACAAATTCACACACCTCCAGTGAACTCATTTTCGACAGAAGTTGCAAGAACATACACTGGGGAAATTAGTCTGTTCAATAAATAATGATGGGAAAACTGGATATCCATATGTAGAAGGATGAAAGTAGACCCCTCTCTCCTACCATATACAAAAATCAAATCAAAATGAATGAAATACTTAAATCTATGACATCAAACCTTGAAACTGCTACAAGAAAACATTGGGAAAAATCTCCAGGACATTGGTCTGGGCAAAAATTTCTTGAGCAATACACCACAACCATAGGCAGCCAAAGCAAAATTGTACAAATGGGATCACAGCAGGTTAATAAGCTTCTGTACAGCAAATGATACAATCACGAAGTGAAGAGACAACCCACAGAATGGGAGAAAATATTTGCAAACTATCCATTTGACAAAAGATTAATCACCAGAATATATAAGGAGCTCAAACAACTCTACAGGGAAAAATCTAAGTTGATCAAAAAAATGGGCAAAAGATCTGAATAGACATTTCTTACAGAAGACATAGAAATGCAAAACAGGCATATGAAAAAGTACTCAGCATCATTGATCATCAGAGAAATGCAAATCAAGACTACAATGAGATATCATCTCACCCCAGTTAAAATGGCTTTTATCCAAAAGACAGGCAGTAACAAATGCTGGCAGGGATGTGGTGAAAAGGGAACCTTTGCACCCTGTTGGTGGGCATGTAAATCAGTACAACCACTATGGAAAACAGTTTGAAGGTTCCTCAAAAAACTAAAAATTGAGCTACCACGTGATCTGGCAATTCTACTGCTGGGTATATACCCCAAATAAAGGAAATCAGTATATTGAAGATATATCTGCACCCTATATATTGGTTGCAGCAATCTTTACAATAGCTAAGATTTGGCAGCAACCTAAGTGTGCATCAACAGATGAATGTATAAAGAAAATGTGGTAGTTATCTACAATGGACTACTATTCAGCCATAAAAAAATGACATCCTGTCATTTGTAATAACATGGATGGAACTGGAGATCATTATGTTAAGTGAAGTTACAGAAAGACTGTAACTGGCTGACTTCACTTTCTCACTTATTTGTAGTATCTAAAAATCAAAGCAAATGAACTCAGACATACAGAGTGAAGGATGGTTACCAGAAGCTGGGGAGGGTAGTAGGGGGCTTAATGAAGCTGTGGTTGGTTAGTGAGTACTGCAAAAAAAAAAAAAAAGAATGAATAAGTCCTTGTATTTGATAGCACACCAGGGTGACTACAGTACATAATAATTGAATTGGACATTTTACAATAAATAATAGAGTATAATTGGATTGTTTGTAACTCAAAGAATTAATGCTTGAGGGGTTAGAATACCCCATTCTCCATGATGTGCTTATTTCACATTGCATACCTTTATCAAAACATCTCATCCGCCCCGTAAGTATACAAACCTAATTTGTGCCCACAAAAATTAAAAATAAAAAAAAATTTAAAAAACTGAATCTCTGCTCTCAAAGAGCTCACAGTGTTTTGTGGACTATGACAAGGTTACATACAAAATGCAGGTCAACTTTAGAACATAACTTTCCTCATCTCTGAAAATGGAGCTTGGAATGGATGGGCTTGTGGTGAGACAAATTACTGAATGTGAAAGAATGTGTGAGACAAATTGCTGAATGTGTAGGTGTGTGGATTAGTTTTGGGTTCTCTATTCTGTTCCATACAGTTAAAAGTATGAAGACTGATATATGTTCCATAATGTATTCTTGTGAATCTGGCGATTATTCCTCACTTGTATTTTCCCTTCTGCATGGCTTCAGGAAGTCTCTCCGGCCAGAATGAGCTACGGTAAGTGCCTGTCCTGTCATCTGCTGTAGTGATGAGTCAAATGAATGTCCTAACTCTAACACATTGGACTGGCTCTCTGACTCTTGGCTATAAGTACTATTTGTAGAGTAAGCGTATTTCTACTCCATTCACCCACTGGGAAAATGGATTTTTAGCTGGTAATACTCAGGGACCTGAACACCCAGTCTGAGCTATTTCTGCTGGGTCCTCTGAGCAGTCTGTTGTTTCACCAGACTGCAACTGTTCTCCAAAGTGACATTTGTTAGGCTTGTAAGCTGATGTATTTTCTTCAAAGTGCAATGTGAAGCAGCAAACTTAAGGATTTCAGAAATCTATATAGGGATAACTTTTACTGAAAATATTGCTATTAATGCAAAGGCTTTCACCTAAGAATAATGGAACAAATGCCAGTTTACAGCTTAACTGCTTTTAGAAGAAGAGGGAATGGGCTTTTGAAATTGATTTTTTGGGTGAACACAATTTGTGCAAAATTTGCCTATCAATTGGACTTGTGACAGCTTTTAGCTATGTTTGAAACACCAGAGAAATTTCTCTTTTGTTACTTGAAGGGAAAGTGGCTACATTGATTTGGGTTATTTGTCTGGAAACCTGTCTTGCTCTCTGGAAAACTGTCTCTCTGGATGCATAAAACAGCCTTTTTTAAAAAGATGGAGCTCTGGGCCATGGCTACCTTATATAATTATGACATGCACAATATTTATCAGCAATAGTTTCTCTTTGGAAATATTCTGGCTGAATTGCAGTGGTTTATCCTTATTTCTAAATAAAAAGTTCTGAGTGGGTTGTGACAACTGCCAGACAGGTGTTATTTAAACAGACAAACAAACCAAATGATGAAATAATTCTGATTAAATTTTCAAAGAAGTCAGCTCAGGTAGCTAGAATAATAATCCTGAACATTGACCTTCCCCCCAACAACCTGCACCTGAGGAAGTTGAGTGACAGCTCTCTAGGGGAGGGAATAGACCTACTTAAACTATTGCTCCTCTAAAATTATATAGGAGATGGAAAGAACACAAAGGTTAAATTCCCCACCCCCACCCTCCATAACTTGCCTATTTCCATCTAGTAAGTAATGAGTGAATTGGAGGAAACTTAATGTGCCTCTTTATGTGAGAAGACAGTAGTATCTTGAGAAGTGATACCTAATTCAATTGTATGGAGAGTTACTTTTTGCTCATCTTGGGTTCTTTAATTTTTTTAACTGGATTTTGGATTTCTCATAAAGATATTTTGGCTTGAATATCATTGTTTTATTGGTGTTTCTGTGGAGGAACAAGGACAAGGACTTCTTTCCCTGCCACCTTGCTCCTCCATAGTTTCTTTACATGGGCTATTTTAATCAACTAGTGTGTTCTAAAGATTTAGTACAATGTCTGCCTGGTACAGAGTAGGGACCTATAAAAGATAGTTATTTGACAAATACATGAATACATGAACAGGGGAAATTGGGGAATTCCAACTGGGCATGTTCCTTTGCAAGGAAACACAGGCTGGGCACAGTGGCTCACACCTGTAATCCCAGCACTTTCAGAGGCCAAGGCGGGCGGATCATCTGAGGTCAGGAGTTCAAGCCTGGCCAACATGGTGAAACCCTGTTTCTACTAAAAATACAAAATTAGCCGGGCATTGTGGCAGGCACCTGTAATCCCAGCTACTGAGAAGGCTGAGGCATGAGAATCGCTTGAACTTGGGAGGCAGAGGTTGCAGTGAGCCAAGATCACACCATTGCACTCCAGCCTGGGCGACAGAGTGAGACTCCGTCTCAAAATAAAATCAAATAAAAAAAAAATAAAATAAAAAAATAAAATAGAGGAAACAGAGTCTGCTCCTGGCTGAGCCTCTAAGTGTCTTAAATGAAAATCAGTGAAGAGTCTATATGGAGGAGAAAGTTATATACGAGAATTAAACAGATGGCTAAATGAGTCATGTGCACTGGTTCTGTCAGGGAAGGAAATACAAAGATTCTTCTTTAGAGGGTGATTTCTCACCCTCTAAATTCCTAAAATTTATTTGGCAATTGAGTATATATACTGCTCTCTTCTCTGATTATTTTACTACTATTTAAAATTTTAAACTTAAGGTAAATTTAAATTTACATTAAAAATGAACAATATGGGTAAAAAATAAGGAATTTTAATATTGAAAATTGCCAGATTATTCTCATTTTTTCCAATTCTTCTAATGCCAGTAAATATCTAAATCATATCTAAAAATTACCCATTATATTTGAACATATCTTGGCATGCTTTTATAATTCTATTGCTCATTTTTATTAATTAATAGTAAATTATTAATAGTTCCAATATATTGAATGCTTACTATGTGATAGGCACTTGGAGAAGCACCTTTACATGCCTTAACCTCCTCTAATACTTATTACCTTTTAAGGTGTAGGCATTAGCATACCCATTTTAAAGATGAAGAAACTGAGGCCAATAAAGTTAAATAATTTTTGTAAGATCATATGGCCAGAAGAATGTTAACATTTCAGAAGAATGTTCAGATTTATTAAATATTTCAAAATAGCATATTGAAGGAAAGGAAACTTTCAAATGGAATAGCTTTAAATGGAATTGCTTTGCCAGGCTACACGAAGTCTAAGGAGCAAATTTCTTATCCTCTTCAAGTTTATGAAAGAAGGTTGTAAGAGAGATACAGCCTAAGTTGTTCTTGACTTCTTTAAGGATACTAGCAAGAAGAAATGGACTACTGTTCAAAGAAAAGACCTAAGTAAAGTACCATATCCTGCCGTCAAACCTATGGAATAAATGACCCATGAATGGTGGCTGATTTCACAGCCATGGGGCTTGGTTGATTTGCTCAAATGCTTGCTCAGTTACAAGAGTCAAAAGAATTAAACTTTTCAAACACAAGGTAAAGGCCCAAGATATAGTAACATGTTTCTGATTCCAGATTTATTTTGCTTTCCATCCATTGCTCTAGAGAGATACATTCCATTACATTATTTTAATGTTTTAAATGCATCAACTTGGTAATGTGACTTACATTTTAATGTGATGTGGAAATCATTCTTTTTTATTTTTAATAAGGTATTCTCATCTAAAATCCCAAGTCAGTATTGACTCTGAAATCGCAATTAGTATCATTCCTGAGAGCAATCTTTTAATCCCAGAGATAGGTATATGGGGTGTATATTTTTTGAGTATATGCCTAAGATGATCTTTAGCTTTTGGGAAAAATAAAGCAAAAAACTGATAAAATATGGCTAGAAAAGATAAAGGAATTCGGTGTGTAATATCAGAATAGGTTATGCTTATGTGGCAGTATATATATTAAATATCCAGATCCAAAATCTCTTTAACATGTATGAGTTGAACATTGCTTATTGAAGTAGAATGCAGAGCATCTTCCTCAGGTACAGTGATGCTACATATCAAACAAGCTAAAAGGAAATCAAATGCTTTTTTTCAGTTTAATTATCATAACCATAACATGCAAAGTTATTTATCAATCTTTCATGAATTTCTAAAATGCTTATAACTGTATTACCTGGGCACTTAATAATCAATTAAACAATGAAATCAATCTACCTTTCCATTAGAAACCAGAGATCACTTGCAGGGCCATGTCTACATTAGTTCTCTAGAATACTTAGAACAATGTGAACATTTAATAAATGATTAGTGACAATACAGATAAGTTTATGCATTAAAAAGGACTATCATTACTTTGGATTGATTTTTTTGAAATGTTTTTGCTTGAAACAGATCTGAAATTGATCCAAGGGAACAGCTACAAACTGCAAATATGAATAATAGACTTTTCTTTCAAGTGAAATGTGAAAAAATACTTATTTAATCATTACTACTGCCTTGTTATGCTCATGGTATCTAGACCTCTCCAATTTTTTATCTACATACTTTCCTGAAGTCCCTACCTTTGGACCTGCAGCAGATAAAGTCCTAATAGTTTCTCCACCTAGAAACAGGGCAAGCTTAAATACCAGAACTCAAGTCTTCTCTATCTAAACTGGTTGTTGACTCCTGTCTCTTAACTCATAGAGTAAATCTTGACATTTCTGGTACTTAAATCTGGCCTGAGCAGATTTTGCTTTGACCACTGAATACTCTAGGTGGGGTACTATAGATCAGTATTTTTCATCTTATTAGGTTCACAGACTCCTTAAAAAACCGTATGAAACCTATAGACTTCATCCTAGAAAAAAATTTCATTACAATTTTATGTAATGATCCCTAGAACCTCATTTATGACCCTCAGGTTAAGAGCCATTTCTTTAAGCTGTCACAGGAGCTTGATTATACTTTGGTATACTTGACTAAACTTTATAACAGAAAGTTTGTAAGTCCAAGTTTGTTTGGGAAAAGGTGATTTCCACTAAAGGCAAATATGTATAATTTATTACCTAGTTTGACATTATCCAGAGACTCAAGTAGCATTGAAACTGGCATAAGGTAAAATTTTAATACAAAACTACATGTGGAAAATAACATTACAGTTTATTTACATTGTTAGGATGAATGTCTGAATATTTTTCTTTGGAATTGTGGCTCCTTTGGGTTGGCAGAAATATGAAAGTTCATTTTGTTCTACAGGTCTTTTGATGCTTTAATCTCCTCTATGTTTATCAGTTTTCTTTGTTGCTTCAGAGTTGGCTATCATATTTTTAACACGTGAGAAAGAAATTATTAAATTTCAGTTTGAAAATTTAAACCTGCTTCTTCTTTACATAAGAAAAATTTAGCCTATTGTGACCTCTGGTGTTTTTCTCAGAATTGTAAAGAATAAATAAATGGATTCCTTTATGTAAAAGAATGTAACATACTCCTTTATTTTCTGACTTGATTCTCTCTAGAGTGTAAGATCTGGCTTTTGCAGTTGTTGACATGGTATTCTTTTTTTATGCTGAGAGATGTTATCAGTTTTTGAATGAGAAATAGAATATAATTGTTGGAGCAGATAAAAATTGAGTCACTTATTTACAAAATACTCTTCTCTCTGTGACAACCAGCATTCACTACCTAAATTAATAGCATATTTTAGAAATCAGCCTTTTTAATACCATGGTTATTCTAACTTAAGTAAGAAACTAAATGGAAATATAGTAAAGAGAATAGAGTATTTCTGAATGTCAATTCCAGGAATTCTTCTTATATGTCCCATTTGTTTTCATCAAACTTCTGAATTCCAAATGTCTTTATCCTTTCACAAGTTTTACCCCTCTTGTAATGAAGTGTTTGAAAACCCTTAAACTTTATGTATGAGAAAGGAATCAAAGTAATGTGACCAATTTCATTAACAATGCACATGCTAATAAACATTGGTCTTTAAAGTTTGTCAACTTAGGATTCCAGAAAATTATCCAAGTGTTGTCTTGGTCAAAAAATAGCTCAAAATTTGTTTCAGAACCAGTTTATGAGCCACATATGTTGTTATACTGATCAATAGGGCTAGATTTCTGATTCTCAACCTTGTTTCCTACTAACATCACACAGGGAGCTTTAAAAATATGATTTCCAGGCCCAACCCTAAAGATTCTGAGTAATTGGTGTGGGGTGTGGTCTAGACTTAGGGGTTTAAAAATTTTCCCACTTGGTTCTAATGTGTGCCCAAGGTTGAGAACCACTGGGCAGAAGGTTTAACAGGGTTCTGAGGACACCTAATAGCTTATTTGTTGTCTAAGAGTGCTTTAAAAGCAAATTTTATGTCCTGAATGGTATTGCCTAGGTTTTCTACTAGGGTTTTTATGGTTTTAGGTCTAACATTTAAGTCCTTCATCCATCTTGAATTAATTTTTGTATAAGGTGTAAGGAAGGGATCCAGTTTCAGCTTTCGACCTATGGGTAGGCAGTTTTCCCAGCACCATATATTAAATAGGGAATCCTTTCCCCATTTCTTGTTTTTATCAGGTTTGTCAAAGATCAGATGGTTGTAGATATGCGGCATTATTTCTGAGGGCTCTGTTCGGTTCTATTGGTCTATATCTCTGTTTTGGTACCAGTACCATGTTGTTTTGGTTACTGTAGCCTTGTAGTATAGTTTGAAGTCAGGTAGCATGATGCCTCCAGCTTTGTTCTTTTGGCTTAGGATTGACTTGGTGATGCGGGCTCTTTTTTGGTTCCATATGAACTTTAAAGTAGTTTTTTTCCAATTCTGTGAAGAAAGTCATTGGTAGCTTAATGGGGATGGCATTGAATCTATAAATTAGCTTGGGCAGTATGGCCATTTTCATGATACTGATTCTTCCTACCTATGAGCATGGAATGTTCTTCCATTTGTTTGTATCCTCTTTTATTTCATTGAACAGTGGTTTGTAGTTCTCCTTGAAGAGGTCCTTCAAGTCCCTTGTAAGTTGGATTCCTAGGTATTTTATTCTCTTTGATGCAATTGTGAATGGGAGTTCACTCATGATTTGGCTCTCTGTTTGTCTGTTATTGGTGTATAAGAATGCTTGTGATTTTTGCACATTTTGTATCCTGAGACTTTGCTGAAGTTGCCTATCAGCTTAAGGAGATTTTGGGCTGAGACAATGGGGTTTTCTAGATATACAATCATGTTATCTGCAAACAGGGACAATTTAACTTCCTCTTTTCCTAATTGAATACCCTTTATTTCCTTCTCCTGCCTGATTGCCCTGGCCAGAACTTCCAACACTATGTTGAATAGGAGTGGTGAGAGAGGGCATCCCTGTCTTGTGCCAGTTTTCAAAGGGAATGCTTCCAGATTTTGCCCATTCAGTATGATATTGGCTGTGGGTTTGTTATAGATAGCTCTTATTATTTTGAGATACGTCCCATCAATACCTAATTTATTGAGAGTTTTTAGCATGAAGGATTGTTGGTTCTGTTTATATGCTGGATTACATTTATTGATTTGCATATGTTGAACCAGCCTTGCATCCCAGGGATGAAGCCCACTTGATCATGGTGGATAAGCTTTTTGATGTGCTGCTGGATTCGGTTTGCCGGTATTTTATTGAGGATTTTTGCATCTATGTTCATCAGGGATATTGGTCTAAAATTCTCTTTTTTTGTTGTGTCTCTGCCAGGCTTTGGTATCAGGATAATGCTGATCAGTATAATATTTATAGTGAAAAAGAAAACCGCTTGGTGGATACACATCGATTAGCAGGAAAAGACACCAGAGGGATTCACCATAGAGTCACCTGTGGATGGGGTTTTAGTTTCTGTCTTTGAATTGACCTTCACATAGTGCCTACCTGTTGAGAGTTCAGGGGATGTTGGAGAGATAATTAGGTAAAACAAGAAGGTCTTCTCAGGATACATGAGGGAGTCAAACAAAAACCAGTTTTCTTTTCTCCAACCAAATACCTAAATACCTAGCACTGATTTCCAGAACAAAATCCCCTACATACCATCTTTGGAATAAAAGAATATTCTTTCAAGTTGTCAGACCACAAGGTAAGAACAAAAAATCCCAATGCTTTTTTTCTTACTCTTTGATATGTACAATTGAAGGTATTTCTCATTGCAAACTAATATTTCCATCCAGCACGTGACATTAAAGAAATTTTCATATTAGGATAGTAATACGGGATCACATTCTTTAGCCTTAGGCATTGCAGAGGAAAAAAAAAAACTAAGCTGAGAGAGGTGGAGCAAGAAAAGCAGAATAGAAGTCTGCACAGATCAGCTCCCTCGCAAGGACACAAATTTAACAACTATCCACACAGAACAAAACACCTCCATAAGAACCCAAAATCAGGGGAACTCTCATAGTACCTGGTTGTATCACTGAAAGAGGCACTGAAGAGTTAGAAAAAACAGTCTTAAATCGCTGTCGCCACCCCTTCCCTACCCTAGGCAGTGGCAGTGTGGTGTAAAGAGCATCTCTGGAAGCTGGAAGAGCAAGAGAAGAGCAGTTGTGAGGCAGTGAACTCAGTGCTGTCTCTTACAGGAAAAAGGAAAACCAGACCAAACTTAGCTGATTCCCATCTGGGAAGGGATCATTTAAACCAACTCTAGCCAGAGGGCCATTACCCATCCCAGTAATCAGAACTTGAGTTTCTGCAAACCTTGCCACCAAGGGCTAAAAAACTGTTCCAGGTTTCTCAGAAAACCTTAAAGGCAGTCTAGGCCATAAGATCTGTAACTCGTAGGTGAGTTCTAGCATAGAATTGGGCCCAGAGGCAGTGGATTGTGGCGGGTATGTGGAGGGGTGCACATGACCTACTGAGATACCAGCTGGGGCAGCCAAGTGAGTGCTGGTATCACCCCTGCCCTAGCCCCAGACTGCCCAGCTAGCGACTCCATAAAAGACCCCTTCCTTCCACTTGTGGAGATGGAATAGTGAGGAGCATTTTTTTTCTTGCATCTTGAATACCAGCTCAACTACAGCAGGACAGGGCACTGGTCAGGGTTGTGAAGCCCCTGTTCCAGGCACTAGCTCCTAGATAACATTTCTAGACATACCCTAGGCCAGAAAGAAACCTGCTGCCTTGAAATAAATGACTAAGCCCTGGCAGCATTGATCACCAGCCAAATGAATAGCCCTTGGTTCCTGAATAGACAGCAGCGATACCCAGGTACTACATCAAGGACCTTGGGTGAACCTCTGAGACATACTGGCTTCAGGTACCAGCATGGTAAGAGAGGAATAGAGTAACAAGCAGCCTATTGGGGCCCCCGATTCCAGGACTTGACTTCTGGACAGCATTTCTGGACGTGCCCGTGACCAGATAGGTGCCCACTGCCCTGAAGGGTGAGTCCCAGTCCAGGCAGCATTCACCAGGAGCTGACTTAAGAACCCTTGGGACTGAAGGGAGCATCAGTGGTAGTGTTGCAGTACTCTCTGTGGCCTGTAGTAGGGGATGCTACAGGGAGAGGCTCCCCTGCCTTTGAAAAATGGAAGGAAGTGTGGGAAAAACTGCTTCTTGTGGTTTGAGTGTCAGCTCAGTTGCAATACAATAGAACACCAGTCTTTATCTCTAATCCCTGACTCCTGGATGACACCTCTGAACCCACCTGAGGGAACTCACTGCCCTAAAAGGAAGGAAACAGGCCTGGCTAACTTTGCCAACTGCTGATTATAGAGCCTCAGGGCTTTGAGAAAATATAGGCAGTAGCCAGGGAGTGGTTACAGCAGGCCTTTGGCAAGACCCAGCTCTGTGCAGGCTTCAGGTCTGACCCAGCACAGTCATAGTGTTTGTGGATACAAGAGTGCCTGTGTCACTCCACCTCCAGCTTTAGGTGGCTCAGAACATGGAGACAGAGACACACAGTTTGTGTGGGAGAAAGTAGGGGAAGGGAACAGGAGTCTCTGCCTGATAACCCAGCGACTTCTCCTGGATCTTTTCTGAAACCCTCAAGGTGGTACCTCCAGTAGTATGCAAGAACTGCAGCATTACTGGGCTTGGGGTGCCCCCTAAAGCAGATACAGCTTAAAACAAAAGCCCTAAGTCTTTGCAAATAGCTGGAAAATATTCTTAAAAAGGATGGTTACAAACAAGCCCAGACAATGAAGACTATGATAAGTAACTAACTCTTCAATAACCAGACACTGAAGAATATCTACTAGTATCAACACCATCCAGGAAAACATACCCTCACCAAATGAAGTAAATAAGCCACAGGGACCAATTCTGGAGAAACAGATATGTGACCTATCAGACAGAAAATTCAGAATAACTGTGTCATGCCTGTAATTCCAGCAATTTGGGAGGCTGAGACAGGTGGTCAGGCTGGTCTTGAACTCCTGACCTCAGGTGATCCACCTGTTACAAGGAGTATTTTGATCAGAAAGAAAAGGACGGTACTGAACAATAAGTAATCAACGGAAGGTACGAAACTCAGTGGTCATTGTAAGTACACAGAAAAACAGAATATTATAACAAAGTAACTGCAGTGTGTAAACTGCTCTTATTCTAAGTAGAAAGGCTAAAGGATAAATCAGTCAAAAATAAAAAGCACAACTTTTCAAGACATAGTCAACACGATAAGATACAAAGAGAAACGACAAAAAATTAAAAAGCGGTGGGACAAAGCATTTCCTTCTCCTCCATTTTGTGGAATAGTTTGAGTAGGATTGGTATTAGTTCTTCTTTAAATGTTTGGTAGAATTCAACAGTGAAGCCCTCAAGTCCTAGGCTTTCCATTACTAGGAGACTGCTTATTACGGTTTTATCTTGTTACATGTTATTGGTTTACTCAGGTTTTCGATATCTTCATGCAAACTTGGTAGGTTGTATAGGTAAGTATTTATGCATTTCAGGGAGATTTTCCAATTTATTGACATACAGTTTCCCATAGTTATTACAATAATCCTTTGAATTTTTGCAGTATTAGCCTGTAATGTCTCCTTTTAAATTCGGATTTTATTTATCTTGATCTTCTCTCCTTTTTCTTCCTTAGTCTGGCTACAGGTTTATCAATTTTGTATAGCTTTAAAAAAAACACCAACTTTCTGTTTCATTGATAGTCTTTTGATTTTCTTCATTTTACTTTCATTTATTTCTGCTCTGGCCTTTTATTATTTCTTTTCTTCTAATTTTGGGTTCAGTTTGAGCTTATTTTTCTATTTTTGTTAAGATGCATCATAAAATTATTTGCAGGTGTTCCTCTTTTTTAATGTAGGCACTTATAGCTATAAAATTCCCTCTTAATACTGCGTTTGCTGTATCCCATAGGTTTTGGTATGTTGTGTTTCCATTATCATTTATTTTGAGAATTTTTTCAGTTTAGTTTTTAATTTCTTCATTGACCTGCGGGTCATTCAGGAGCATATTTTTTTTAAATTCTATGTATTTGTATAATTTTCAAAGTCCCCCTTGTTATTTTCCAGTTTTTTTTTTTTTTTTTTTTGGTGGTCAGAGAAGAAGCTTGATATTATTTCAATTTATTTGAATGTTTTAAGACTTTTTTATGACCTAACATATATTCTATCCTTGAGAATGATCCATGTGCTGGGTAAAAGAAGGTGTATTCTGCAGTCCTTGGAAGAAGTGTTTTGTAAATGTCTGTCAGATCCATTTGGTCTATAACATAGATTAAGTGTGATGTTTCTGTGTTGATTTTGTCTGGAAGAACTGTCGAATGCTGAAAGTAGGGTGTTGAAGCCTCCAGCCATTATGGTATTGGGACCTATCTCTCCCATTAGTTCTCATAATATTTCCTTTATATACCTTGGTGCTCCAGGGTTGGGGGCACATTTATGTCAAGTTGTTATATCCTCTCGTTGAACTGATCTCTTCACTATTATACAGTGACTTTTTCTCCTCTTACATTTTTTTGTCTTGAAGTCTATTTTGTTTGCTATGAATATAGCTAATCCTGCTTCTTTTTGGTTCCGTTGGCATGGAGCATCTTTTTCCATCCCTTTATTTTCAGTCTACGTGTGTCTTTAGAGGTGAAGTGTGTTTCTGGTAGGCAACAGATCAAGTGTCTTGTTTTTTCATACATTTAGCCGGTCTATGTCTTTTAATGGAAGAGTTTAGCCCATTTACATTCAATGTTACTATTGACAAGTAAGAACTTACTCCTATCATTTTGATTTTTATGTTCAGATGGTTTTGTGATCTTATCTTCCTTCTTTCTTTCCTTCCTGTCTTGTCTTAGTGAGGATGATTTTTCTGTGGGTATATGATTTAGTTCCTTTCCTTTTAATTTTTGTGTATACATTGCATGTTCTTTAGTTTGAGGTTATCTTGAGGCTTGCAAATAATATCTTATAAACCATTATTTTTAATCTGATATTTACTTAAGACTATTTTCACAAACAACAAACAAAAATAAAATTAATAAAGCTGCACCTTAACTTTGTTTTACCCTGATACCAAAACCAGACAAAGACACATTAGAAAAAACAAAAACAAAAACAAAAAAAACCTACAGGCCAATATGTCTGATGGATGGAACCAACCCAAATGTCCAACAATGATAGACCAGATTAAGAAAATGTGGCACATATACACCATGGAATACTATGCAGCCATAAAAAAGGATGAGTTCACGTCCTTTGTAGGGACATGGATGAAGCTGGAAACCATCATTCTCAGCAAACTATCGCAAGGACAAAAAACCTAACACCACGTGTTCTCACTCATAGGTGGGAATTGAACAATGAGAACACATGGACACAGGAAGGGGAACATCACACACTGGGGCCTGTTGTGGGGTGGGGGGAGGGAGGAGGGATAGAATTAGGAGATATACCTAATGTTAAATGACGGGTTAATGGGTGCAGCACACCAACACGGCACATGTATACATATGTTACTAACCTGCATGTTGTGCACATGTACCCTAAAACTTAAAGTATAATTAAAAAAAAAATTTACAGCTTAAAGCTGTTCGGAATAAAGTAATAGAATAGTTTGTGAAGTAATTTTCCATGGCTCTCGAATTCACCATGATTTCTCCAGTATAATGGCTAATTCAGCACTGTGCCCAATAAACACATTACCCAGAGAGCATTGAAGTATCTTCAATAAAGGAAACCCAAAAAAACAAGCATATTCACAAGGAGGGCAGTCTTATTAATTTGACTTTGTATTGACCAGGTTTAGATTTACATTACATATAGTTTGTTGAGGAAGTTTATTTTCGTTCTGCACTATTTTGAATAAGTGTGTACTGAATTAATGTGTTTTTTCCGTATAATGGCAGTGAAGGGGTTTTGGTTTGTTTATTTTTTTGACAGAGAGACAGAAGAGCAGCTAAAAATAATCTTTTTATCCCATGGTCTTAGCTTATGTGTATTTGAGATTTTGTTCCAGTTTCATGGTACATGCACTTCCTATAAACAATTTATCCATAATGTTGGTTTCTTATTAAATATGTCTTACAAGATGAAGTACTATCTAACACTCCAGAAGTTCTGAATGATTTTATAGAAATGCTCGATATGGTAGAAACATCTTTAGCTCTCTCCCAAATTAATAGGTTTTACTTGTATTCCATGGATGAAAATATTTCTTTGATCAACATATTTAATTAAGTTAGATTCAGGAGCAGAACTCATTTACTCAGTGATGATAAAATGCAGAAAAAGCACAATAACTTACAGATATGGTAGCTGATAAAAATGTAGTTATAGAAAGAATTAGTGAAAAGTTGACATTGTGGTCTGTGCATTTTTTATGTAAAGATAAACTTCTAAGTAACAAAACCCATAACTGTGGAAACACCTTCATACCTATGAAGGGTGAACCAAAAAGACTCCTCAAGTCTACTCAATAGGCTGTGCATTTATACTCTTGATGTAGCTGCTGACTTTGTCCTCTATTAATGCAAATTGGAATATCAAATGGTTATCAAAGAATTTCATCATAGCTGTTAATAACTACCTATGGGAAACTATACAATCCCACTTGATAAGAAGGTTAAGAGGTCTGAAAGAAAATGCTGAAATACAGTAATCTCCCAATTCCCACAAAACCTAATCATTCAAATATTTCATGTAATGCCAATGTGCATGTCAAATTTTAACAATGGCTCTCACATGAGATGAGGGAACATTTCTCATACTCTAGGGCGGTTAGGAACTTTTTAAAAATTATGTGCGTTTCATGCATGTACTTTACAGACCAACATTCTTTAATACTCCCTGTCATTTTTTAAAAAATATCGTAATGGTCACTCTTTATTGACCTTATGCAGATGCTAGACACTGTTCCCTGTATATTAGATTGGTAATATAAAATTGCCATATTTGACCATTGTTGATCTGCATAAACAGCATATAGTTCAACCTAATATATTATCTCAATTTATCCTTAGAACTCCACTGAGATAGTTACTATTGTGCTCATTTTACAGATGTGGAAGCTGAGGTTCAGAGGCTTCCTTTATCTTCAGTCCAGAACAAGATACTGGCTGAAGGATGATTTTTTGAAAAATAAATTGTATTTTGTATATTTGAGATTTACAACAAGATGTTATGGGATATATAAAGATAGTGAAGTTGTTACTATAGTGGAGCAAATTAATATGTCTATTATCTCACATAGTTATTTTTCCTGTGAGAAAGGTGATGAAAATGTGCTTATTTAACAGAAATCCCTAATACAATGAAATTTTCCCTATAGTCCTCATGTTGTACATTAGATCTTTAAACTTGTTCATTCTATAGATCTACTACTTTGTATCCTTTGAAATACATTTCCTCTTGCTCCCCACCCAAACCCTGGTAATCACTGTTTTATTCTCTATCTCCGTATATTTGACTTTTATTTTTTAAAAATATTATACGTACAAGTGAGATAATACAGTATTTTTCATTCTGTGTCTGGCTTATTTCACTTAGCAGAACATCCACATTTTGTCTGTCCATGTTGTGGATAATGGTATAATCTCCTATTTTTACAGCTGAATAATATTTCATTGCATATATTTACCACATTTTCTTTATTCATTCATCCATCAATGGACACTTAAGTTGTCATATCTTGGCTATTGTGAACAATGCTGCAATGAACATAGAAGCACATAGTAATGATTTTACCTTAAGTACATAGGCCTACCTCATTTTATCACACTTCAATTTATTTTACATTGCAGATAATTGCATTTTTTTTTTACAAATTGAAGGTTTGTGAGAACCCTGTGTCAAGCAAGTCTGTTGGCACCATTTTTTCCAACAGTATGTGCTCACTTCATGTCTCTGTGTCACATTTTTGTAATTCTCTCAATATTTCCAGCTTTTTCCTCATTATTATATCTGTCATGATGATCTATGGTCAGTGGTCTTTGATGTTACTATTAAAATTATTCTGGGGGGGCCACAAACCACACCCAAATAAGATGGCAAACTTAATTAATAAATGTTGTGTGTGTTGTGAGTGCTCCACCAACTGGTTGCTCCCTCATTTCCCTCCCTCTCCTCAGGCCTTCCTATTCCCTGAGGCACAACACTATTGAAATTAGGCCAATTAATAACCCTACAATGGCCTGTAAGTGTTCAAGTGAAAGGAAGAGTCACACTTGAAATCAAACGCTAGAAATGATTAAGTTTAGTAAGGAAGTCATGTCCAAAACCAAGACAGGCTGAAAGTTAGGCCTCTTGTGCCAAATAATTAGCCAAGATGTGAATGTAGGGAAAACGTTATTAAAGAAAACTAAAAGTACTACTCCAATGAACACATGAATAATAAGAATGTGAAACAATTTTATTGCTGATATGGAGATAGTTTTAATGGTCTGGATAGAAGGTCAAGTCACAACATTCCCTTCAGCCAAAGACTAATTTAGAGCAAGATCCTAACACTCTTCAGTTGTATGAAGGATAAGAGAGGTGAAGAAGCTGCAGAAGAAAAGCTGGAAGCTAGCAGAGGCTTAAGGAAAGAAGCTGTCTCCATAACATAAAAGTGCAAGGTGAAACAGCAAGAGATGATAGAGAAGCTGCAGCAAGTTATCCAGAAGAGCTAGGATCACTGATGAAGGTGACTACACTAAACAACAGATTTTCAGTGGAGACAAAACAACATTATTTTGGAAGATGATACCATGTAAGACTTTCACAGCTAGATAAGAGAAGTCAATGCCTAGCTTCAAAGAGTCAAAGGAGAGGCTAACAAGCTTGTTAGGGGCTAATGTAGCTGGGGACATTAAGTTGAAGCCAATGTTAATTCATCATTTGGAAAATCACAGGGCCCTTAAGAATTATTCTCAATCTACTCTTCCTGTACTCTATTAATGGAACAACAAAGTCTGGATGACAGCTCATCTGTATACAGCATGGTTTACTAAATATTTGAAGCCCACTCTTGAGACCTACTGCTCAGAACAAAAAATTTATTTCAAAATATTAGTGCTCATTGACAGTGCACCTCATCACCGGAGAGCTCTGATGGAGATATACAAGGAGATTAATATTGTTTTCATAACTGCCAACAACATCCATCCTGCAGCTCATGGATTAAGCAATTTCAAACAATATTGCTTAAGAAATAAGTTTTGTAAGGCCATAGCTGCCAATGATAGTGATTCTTTGAATGGATCTGGGCAAAGTAATTTGAAAACCTTCTGAAAAGGATTTACCATTATAGATTCCATTAAGAACATTTATGGTTTATGAGAAGTGATCAAAATATCAACAGGAGTTTTGAAGAAGTTGATTCCAATCCTCGTGGATGACTCTGAGGATTCAAGATATCAGTTGAGGAAGTATTTGAACATGTGGTGAAGTTAACAAGATAATTAGAATTGGAAGTGGAGCCTGAAGATGTGACAAAATTGCCACAATCTCATGACATAAATTTAACAAATGAAGAGTTGCTTTTAATGGATGAGAAAAAGAGGCGAGCTATTTTTTTTAGATGGAATTTACTCCTGGCAAAAATGCTGTGAAATTATTGAAATGACAACAAATAATTTAGAAGATTCCATAAACATAGTTGGTAAGGCAGCAGATTTTGGGAAGATTTACTCCAATTTTGAAAGACATAATACTGTGGGTAAAATGCTATCAGATAGCATCTGATACTACAGAGGAACCTTTCATGAAAGAGTCAAACAATGTGGCATGCTTCCCTGTTGTCTTATTTTAAGAAATTGCCACAGCCACCCAATATTCAGCAACCACCACTCTGATCAATAAGCAGCCATCAACATAGAGGCAAGACCCTCCACTAGCAAAAAGATGACTCACACAAGGCTCAGATTATTGTTGGCTTTTTTAGCCACAAATTATTGTTAATTAAGGTATGTACATTTTTTCATATATGATGCTATTGAACACTTAATAGAATACATTTTAGTGTAAGCATAAGTTTTATATGCACTAGCAAACCAAAACATTTGTGTGACTCACCTTATTACAATATCCAGTTTATTGTGGTAGTCTGAAATTGAACCTGCATTATTCTCAATGTATGCCTGTATACCCAGAGAAGGAATTCCTGGATCATATGGTAGTTCTATCAGTATTATTCTATCAGTATTATTCAATCAGTATTATTCAATCAATTTCCTTGTAAAAAATATTTTTATTGATACATAATATTTGTCCATATTTATGGGGTACATGTGACATTGTTGCATGCGTACAATGTGTAATGATCAAGTCAGAATATTTAGGATATTCATCAGCTCAAATATTTGTCATTCCTATGAGTTAGGAACATTTCAAGTACTCTCTTCTAGCTATTTTGAAATATACATTATATTGTTGTAAACTTTAGTCACCCTTCTCAGCTGTGAAATATTATAACTTATTCCTTTTATCTAACTATGTTTGTACCCATTAACTAACTTCTCCTCATCTCCACTCCTGTACACATACCCTTCTCAGCCTCTGGTAACAATCATTCTACTATCTACCTCCATTAGATTAACTTTTATAGCTCCTACATATGAGTGAGTACATGTGATTTTTTTTCTGTGCTTGGCTTATTTCAATTAACATAATGATGTTCAGCTCCATCCATGTTGCTGCAAAGGATATGATTTCCATTTTTATGGCTGAATGGTATTCCATTGTGTATATATACAATATTTTATTTATCAGTTTTTCTGTTGACAGACTCAAGTTGATTCCATATCTTTGCCATTGTGAATAGTGCTGCAATAAACATAAAGGTGTAGGTATCTCTTTGATATACAGATTTCTTTTTTAAAAAATAAATAACTAATAGTGGGATTGCTGGATTGTATGGTAGTTCTATTTTTATTTATTTTTTATTTATACACATTTTGTGTATACATGTATAATTGAATCACACGTATATAATGAATATATACATGTAATGATCAAGTCAGAGTATTTAGTGTATGGTAGTTCTATTTTTAGTTTTTTTAGAAAGTTTCATAATGTTTACCATAGTGGCTGCACTAATGTATATTTCTACCAACAGTGTATATGAGTTCCCTTTTCTCCATATCCTCACCAGCATCTGTTACTTTTTGTCTTTTTAATAATAGCCATTCTATTTGGGGTAAGACAATATCTCATTGTGGTTTTGATTTGAATTTCCATGATGATTAGTGATGTTGAACATTTTTTAATATATGTATTGCCCATTTGTATGTCTTCTATTGAGAAATGTCTATTGATATCCTTTGCCCATTTTGTAATGGAATTATTATTATTATTATTATTTTAACTGTTGAGTTGATTTCCTTGTATATTCTGGACATTAGTCCCTTATTGGATATATAGTTTGCAAATATTTTCTCCCATTCAACCGGTTGTCTCTTCACTCTGTTGATTGTTTTCCCTTGTTGTGCAGAAACTTTTTAGTTTAATATAGTCCCGTTAGTCTATTGTTTCTTTTGTTGCTTGTGCTTTGGGGGATTAGTTATAAAATCTTTGCCTAGATCAATGTCCTAGATTGTTTCCTCTGTTTTCTTCTATAGGATTTTTAGTTTTGGGTCTTCTCTTTAAGTATTTAATCCATCTTGAGTTACTTTTGTATATGATGAGAGAAAGGGGTCTAGTTTTATTATTCTGCATATAGATATCTAATGTTTGCAGAATCATTTATTGAGAAGGACATCTTTTCTCCAATGTATGTACTTCATACCTTTTTAAAAAATATGTCATCTTTTAAAATTATGTTAATTTTTAAATAAAATTTTCTAACAAATGGTTAATACTTAACAGCTTTGTAGGATGTTTAATGAAGAAATAATAATTTTCCTGAAATAAAAATTTAGATAAGTGACCAAAAGCACAATCTAATTTACATTAAACATTTTTAACTTTCATCTAATTTAAAGCTGCTCTCAGTTCCAGCATGAGCCTGGCCACAAAATTTTATAAATAAGCTATGAGAAAGGAAGACATAGTCTATTTCTTTTTCATTCTTTTGCAATGCTTTTCTATGTTTCTTCCTCCAATCACTATGTTGCCTCCCTCTGACTTCTCTAGGATAGGTATGGGATAGTGGTAGGGTAAGGGTAAAGAAAAAAGGTGAGAGAGCCAATAGCCTTACTTGGCTGGTGCGTTATACCCTTACTGTGATAGATGTGCAAATACTGGCTACCATGATACTACAGTAAACGGGATATTTTTAACAATTGTATTGCTACCTGACATGTCCCTCTGCTAAGGTCTCCCCAACACCGTAGGCAATACATTCCTTAATTGACTTACCATTACCCTCTCAGCTCCTGCACTGTAATGGTACCCCACTTCCTTCCAAACAGTCTCTTTCTGCTAGGCCTGTCTTTCCCTAGAAGGCAATCTTCCTATAAGGATCCTTTAGGACAGCTCTGCTATGGCTTTTTTCATGTACTCTTGGTCAAAATAAAAACACTGAAAATTTGCCCCATCACTGGTGAAAGTGTAGCTTGTACCCATTGTGGCCCTCCAGACCCTGTTTCCTCTAAATTCCAGGGGCTGCCTAGCAAGCACTTCATTAAGTATTTTCTCCATACTCCACTATAGTACCATGGTAGTACTGGGCACTAGAGTAAGGCCCAATGAAACCCCTTATATGGCTCGAGGTGGAAAGTGGAAGGAGGAACCCCTTTTCTCCCCTAATAACAACACTTCAGTTCCCCAACCTTAGTAGACGAATAGTTCTCTTCTTAAAAATCCCCTCTCAACAACCTCCTTCCAATCTCTACCTCTCTTATAGATAAGTTTGGGATGAGTGATAAAACAAGAGGTGTAGGATCTGTTTGGAGGCATCTCTTGGTGAGTCTAACATATATAGCCTTCTGTTTAAAATGTGGAGGAATATGCCACCTATTATTATCTGTCTTGTGGACTCAGATAATGGACAATTGGATCAGGAAGAAAGAGAAAACCTGAACAGACTAATACTGATTAATGAAATAGAATCTGTAACTAAAAACTCTCCCAACAAAGAAAAGCCCAAGACTGGATGTCTTCACTGCTGATTTCTACCAAACTTACAAGAAAAACTAACACCAATTCTCCTCAAACTATCCCAAAAAATTAAGGAGGAAGGAGTTATCCCTAACTTATTCAGTGAGGCCAGCATTAGCCTGATACTAAAACCAGAAAAAGATGCAACAAGTAAAGAAAACTATAGGCCAATAACCCTGAGGAACATAGATACCAAAATTCTCAAGAAAATACTAGCAAAGTAAATCCAACAGCACAGGAAGAGGATAACACACCATGATCAAGTGGGATTTATCCTGCGGAAGCAAGGATGGTTCAACATATGCAAATCAATACATATGATACCTCATATCAACAGAATGGAGGACAAAATCCACATGACAATCTCAATAAATGCAGAAAAAAGCTTTGGATAAAAAGCTTTTGATATCCCTTCATGATAAAAACTCTCAACAAATTAGGCACACAGGGAACATAACTCAACAAAATAAAGGCCATAATATGACAAATCCACAGCTAACATCATACTGAATGGGGAAAACCTAAAAGCCTTTTGCTTAATAACTCAAGCAACGATGCCCACTTTCACCACTCCTATTCAACATAGTACTGAAAATCCTTTCCAGCGCTATCAGGCAAGATAAAGAAAGGCATCCGAATTGAGAAAGAGAGTCACATTGTTCCTCTTTGCAGATGACATAATCTTATATCTAGGAAAACCTAGAGACCATCAAAAGTCCGTATGTCTGAAAAATAAATTCAGTAAAAATGCAGGATACAACATCATCATACAAAAATCAGTAGCATTTATATACACCAAAAATGAACTAGCTGAGAAAGAAATTGAGAAGATAATCCCCTTTACAATAACTATAAAACATACCTAGAAAAAATTAATCAAGGAGATATTATAAAGAACATCTACAAGGAAAACTATGAAACACTAATAAGGACATTCAACAGGACACAAACAAATGGAAAGACATGACATGTTCATGGATTGGATGAATTAATATTGTTAAAATAGCCATACTGTCCAAAGCAATCTACAGATTCAGTGCAATTCCTATCAAAATACCAATGATGTATTTTACATAAATGGAAAAAACAATTCTAAAAATTCTGTGGAACCAAAAAGAGTCCAAATGGTCGAAGTAATTCTGACCAAAAAGAACAAAGCTGGAGTCATGACACTACCTGACTTTCAAATATATTACAGGCTATCATAACCAACACAGACACATAAACCAATATAACAAATTAGAGAACCCAAGAATAGATTCACATATTTACAGCCCACTGAATTTTGAAAAAAGCACCAAGAACATATATTAAAGAATGAACACACTCTTTAATAAATGGTGCTGAGAAAACTGGATATCCATATGCAGAAGAATGAAACTAGACCCCTATCTCTCACCATATACGAAAGCAACTCAAAATGGATTAAAGACTTAAACATACGACCCAAAAACTAAAACTCATATAGAAGGAAACAGGGGAAACAATCCAGGATATTGATCTAGTCCTAGATTTTATAAGTAAGAACTCAAACTAACAGGCAATACAAATAGACAATGGGACTATATTAAACTAAAAATCTTCTGCACAGCAAAGGAAAAAACAGAGTAAAGAGACAACATGTTGAATCAGGGAAAATATTCACAAACTATTCATCCAATAAGGGACTAATATCCAGGATATACAAGGAACCAAGGAACTCAAACAGTTAAAAAAAATCCCACTTAAAAAGTGGGCAAATGACATAGACATGTCTCAAAAGAAGACATACACATGGCCAACATGTATGTGAAAAAATGCTCTACAACACTAATTATCTGGGAAATTAAAATCAAAACCACAATGAAATGTTATCTTAGCCAGGTAGAATGGCTACTATTAAAAAGACAAAGTATAAGAGATGCTGGAGGGGATGTGGAGAAAAGGGAACTCATATAGACTGTTGATAGGAATGTAAATTAGTGCAGCCACTATGGTAAACAGTAGGGATCTTTTCTTGAAACTAAAAGTAGAACTACCCTATCATTCTCAAATTCACTTTAGGGTATTCATCCAAAGGGAAAGAAATCAGTATATCAAAGGAATACTTGCACTCCCATGTTTATTGCAGCACCATTCACAATAGCAAAGACATAGAATTAACCTGTGTGTCCATCAATGGATAAATGAACAAGAAAATGTCATGTATATATACATAATGTAATACTATTTGGTCATAAAAATAATGGAATTATGTCATAAAAAATAATGGAATTATGTCATAATTGGAATTATGTCATGGATGGAACTGGAGGCCATTATGTTAGTTGAAGTAAGCCAGGCACAGGAAGACAAATATTGCATATTCTCACTCATATGTAAGAACTTAAGCTGATTTCACAGAGTAGAGAATAGAAGGATAGATGCCAAAGGCTGGGAAGAATCTGTGGGAGGTTGATTAATGGGTACAAACATACAGTCAGATAAAAGGAATAAGTTATAATACTCAATAGCAGAGTACGATGACTAAAGTTAACAACAATGTATTGTATATTTCAAAATACCAGAAGAGAGAACTTGAAATGTTCCCAGCACATATAAATGATAAATACTTGAGATGATGGACACCCCAAATACTCTAACTTGATTATTACATAGTCTGTTCCTGTAACAAAATATCACATGTATCTGATAAATATGTACAAGTATTTGTATCAATTTAAAATACTGACAGATTCAAAATTGTATATTTTTATCCCATGTAACATGATGTTTTGAAATATGTATACATTGTGGAATGGCTCAGTTGAGCTAATAAACAATAGTTAATGATATCTGTTGTATAACGTGGTGACTGTAGTTAATAACAATGCATTATATTTTGAAACATATTGGCCTTTTAATTCCTGTAACTGAAATTATTTGTCACCCCTGACAACCTGAATAGCTAAGGTTGCTGTTTGAAATATCATCCAGGGATCTGAAAAGGAGATTTAACAGAGTAGTTTTGATGACAGAAATAGGAGAAAAATCAAATTATTTCCTAAGTGCAATATACTGGAGTCCACTTATTCAATAATCTAGTCAATTCCATTTTTAAAATGATGAGATGTGAACAGACGTTTTAATCTATCTTCCATGTCAACTATTTTCTGTACAATGGAAATAGTGAACATTCTGAGCTGTGAGAGAAAGGAGAAAAATCCAAATACACTAGAGTAGTTACGGAAGGAAGGCTTTGTGGAGATCACGGAGTATAAGTAAGTGATGGGATCTGGATTGTTTGTGGAGGAAGAAATAGTAAAGTAGAAATACTTATGATGAGTATTGAGATTGTGGTGGGAAAAAAAAGTCGTTGTTACCCATGCTTTTTTGGAAGGTTTTTAATATAATTTGCATATTTGGTTCAGAATTTCAATGGTATAAAATTGACAACAGTTAAGATTGCTTGGCTTTTTCTCAACTCCAGAACCAGTTATAACTGCACTGCAGTGATAGGGAGTGGGGCAAAAATCGCGTAAAGTTTGAAGTCTTTTGGACTTTGGATATGATTGAGCCTTGATCTTCTCTCACAACCAAACAGATGACTTCTAAAAAAGAAGCCTGTTAACCTAGCTTTTCTAGTAGATGTCCACATTATTGGAGGATTTAGTCACTATCTAGATCAGCAGGTTAAGTTTATTTCTGGAACAGTTTCCTGATTCTTAGGCTAACTGCATAATTGGGGCAAGAGATATTGCAGAAGGAGGAGGGAGAAGGGGGAGATTTATGCCCAGCTTCAGATGTTTAGAAGGAATAAAAAAGACACGAATGCAGGAAACAAGTACCTCCCCACCTGCCAGTGACCCCACAGAGAGAATGCCATCTGACAGGCTTTGTGAGTACTTGGGGAATATACTGTGGACTAAGCTGTAATGGCCCACATTAGTGGAAGAAGTATTTTGTAACTTCAAGGCCTGTTACGGGCTGAATTATATTCCTCCCAAATTCATATGTTGAAGTCCTAACCCCTATTACCTCCTAATATCACTGCATTTGAGGATAGAATATTTAAAGAGGTAATTATGGTTAAACGTGGTTATTAGGGTTGGCCCTAATTCAAAATGACTGATGTCTTATAAGAAGAAGAAACCATGACACAGATTTACACATAGAGAAGATCAGACAAACACATAGAGAAGATCAAGACACAGGGAAAAGACAGCCATCTACCAGCTGAGGAGAGAGGCCTTAGAAGAAATTAACTTTGCCGACATCTCGATCTCAGACTTGTGGCTTCCAGAACTGTGAGAAAATAAATTTCTATTCTTTAAGCCACCCAATGTGTGATATTTTGTCATGGCAGCCCTAGAAAACTAATACAAGGTCTCAAAATAAATGCATTTTGATTATTATCAATGCTTAAATCAAATGGTAGAACCATTTTTGTTTGTTTGTTTGAATGTTTCTTTTTTCTTGTCAGAGCTCTTTGGTCACTTATTTACCCAGTAAATCTTTATCTGGCATGTACTTTGTGTACCACACAAGGAGGTAGATTCCTGGGAATATGAAGAACAGATATACATCTTACGCTCAAGCAGCTAACAGTCTATTGGAGGAGGCATAAAATTAGGGAATCATAATAGAGTGTGAAAAATGCTGCAATACGTACACATAGGGTATTGTGGAAATGCAAAGGAGGTGCACTAAACCCAGCCTCAGTGGCTGGCATAACTGAACTTCTGAGGGGAGGTACTACTTCCCCTCAGAAAATGTTTAAAGAATAGGTAGGAAGTAGCCAGGGAAAGTAAGAGCTGAAGGGTATTACATTCAGAGGAAATAACATGGACAGATGAGCAAGCAGAGTACATTCAAATAAATAGAAGTAGTAGTGAAAGATGAGGCTTAAAATGTCACCATGGCCAAACCACTGAGGATTTTCAATGTCATGCTAAGTGTTCAAGAAAACTAAATATGGCCTGAGGAGGACTCCATACTTCTATATGTGAGTCCTTGTGGATGAACTATAACCTAGCTTAATAGTCAGACAAAACTGAAAATCTAACTTAGGAGTTAGATTTTGTCTGCAGTAATAACTGAGTCTTGGCCAATCCCAGCAGCCATACTTCAACCACTCATAGACTGCTAAGTGTTCAAACTGTGTTCAAATAAGGCAAACAGCAACCTGTAACCAACTCAGCTATTTCTGTACCTCGTTGCTGATTTCTATACATCCTTTATGTTTTTTTGTTTTTTTCGGTTTTGTTTGTTTGTTTGTTTTTTGTTGTTTTTTTTGTCTATAAATCTTCCACCACATGGCTGCGCTGGAGTTTCTATGAATCTGCTGTGATTCTGGGGGCTGCCTGATTCGCAAGTCATTCGTTGCTCAATTAAACTCTTTAAATATTAAATTCGGCTGACATTTTCTTTTATAAGAAAGTTGTATTTTATCTTAAATTCAATGAGGGAGACAATGAAGAGATTTTATCATCAGAAGAGTGAAAAAAAAATCAAGTACACATATTATAATATAAAGATTGAGGGATGGCATGGCCGTGCCCTGAGAACATTGAAGGAGAGGTTGAGTTGAGGCAAAGATGAAGAGTTTAGTTCTGGATAGGTTGGGCTTATTTTACTGATTGTCTTGGTGTATTTTGCTCCTATAACAAAAAAACCCTAGATTGAGTAATTTGTAAGCAGTAGAAATTTATTGCTGATAGTTTTAGATACTGGGAAGTCCAAGATCAAGGTACAAGCAGATTCAGTGTCTAATGAGGGAGTGTTTCTCATAGACAGTTTCTTTTAGCTGTGTCTTCACATGGTAAAAGGGACAAACAAGATTCCTTGGGCCTCTTTTATAAAAGCACTAATACCATTCATGAGGGCGAGGTCCTCATGACCTAATCATCCCCCAAAGACCCTACCTCTTAAGACCATTTCATTGGGGATTAGATTTTAATCTATGAAATTTGGGGGAGACAAACATGTAGACCATAGCACTGTTTGTGAGACAGTTAAGATACAGATGTCTTATTTGACTTTTGGGACTGGAGTTCAAGAGCGAGAAATTGGATAGAGATCCATACTTTAGAATTTTATTATTATAAGTAATTCTTCTTACATTCTTTGTTATGTGTGCAATTTGGGCACAGATCAGGTGCCATTTGTGTAAGAGAGATACAATGCATATAGTGAGAAGCAATGTTGGGAGCAAGAAGGATTTCAAAAGATGCTGAGAACCCAGTAAGGACATACCAGAGCTGTAATGTGGAAAGAAAGCTGAGATTGGAAGCTGGGACGCACAGTTATGAAATAGGTCATAGGACTATGAATTGAGTTTCAGCGAAATTCTGCGAGGTCTTCCAAATCCCTTCTTCCTCATGTGATGTGGTTTTTATTTTGCAGCCTGTTCATGTATAAAAGCCTTTTCCCCTTAAAGGCACTGCTTAGCCTGAGACATCACTATAGCAGCTAACATAAAGAGAACTTAATGATTGAGATTTTTAAAAATGACAGGTCAACCTTCAGAATATCAAGAAACTGGTAATGAGAGACACTGATGACATCGTTCGAAGGAGAGTAATATATTATCACTGTTAATAACAAGTAAACTTTTAATATTTTCTTTTGGATAATAGAATGAGAAATAACAATAAAGGAGAACAAAATTCTGTAAGCCCCTTTTAAAATCTTTTTTACTTTCAATCCTGTTTGTCTTGAGGCTGCATTCAAGTATCTATGTGGGTCATTCTTTGTGGAAATTTTATTGTCTCCTAACACCATTCCATAGTTAGAAATGAAGAGTCTAACTTCATTTATATATTGAAGAGTCAAGGTAGAGGTTTCACCACAGTAGAAAGGCCATAAATGGTAAGCATAATGATGATGCCCAATATTTGTTTTATAGTGCTCATTATTAAGGTGATAGTAGAGAATTTTTGTCAACTTATTTGTCATGGACAGACGCTAAGGAGCTAGAAGTATATTAACCAAACCGCTTGTTTCCCTCCAAGTGTTTTATTTTGTTGTCTATGGTTATTGCTTTGGAACATTTAATTAGAAATTTCTTACTCTATCCTTTGTCACAGAAGGTGATAAAGACATATCCATATATTTAGAGATGATTTTGAAGTTCTTACTTTTCCATTAGACATAATCTTAAATATTTCTCCTGAAAATGCATCAAATACATGAGGTTAATAAATCCCAGGCAGTAAATGTTATCCTTAATTTACAGAACAGGAACAAAAATAATACAGAACAAGGTGATACTTAATGGAAAATTTAATTTTCAGGGACAGTGTCAGAATAACCTGAGCCATGTATGAGCTTTAATAAGAGTATGGAACAGAAAGATAAGTAAATACCTTGTCTTTGTCAATATCTGAGAAAAATCAAGCCAAAAATTTTACATTATGGCAGGGCAAAAACTATTTGGCATCTATGCTGTCATAGCTTAAGGGTTTTTCCTAAGCCTTGGTTGGGAGAAAATGGAAATGTTGATGCAAAGAGATGAGGAAGACATTAAGAGAAACCCAGAGGCAAAAGCAGCTTATGAAGTAGTTAGAGAAGAGAGGCACCAAAGTGAAAGAAATTTTGTTTCCCTTGATTAACTATTACAAAGATTGTAGGGAGAATAAAAATAAACAGGTCATTTTATTTTAAAATATTATGTCCTTTTCATCTCCATGCCTTCTGTTAAAATTGTGTTTTACCTGTGCTTCATGTCTTTCAGAAACAATTTGACAATTCCTTTTATTTACATATTTTGTTATGCAAATTCAATAACCTTGAAGTATTCATGTATTTCAATTGTCATTGTGGTTATGAGTTGTTTTTTGTTGTTTGTCTTTCCCAGATAATGAATAAAAATAAAAATTACTTGGAAACATGTAAGTGGATTTGGCTAAAACAACATTCTGGTGTTTAGATAAGAATTAGCCCTTTTTTTTTTATTATACTTTAAATTCTAGGCGTATATCCTTACAAGGTTGCATGTACCTATTCATTCATTCATTCATTCATAAAGAATCATTTATTGGGTTCCTTCTATTTTCTAGGCTTTCTCTGGGTACTGAGAGCTCAATGCAATACAAACCCTGCCCTCAAAATAATAACCATCTCTCCAGAATAATTTTGCTTCTAAGAGTCCATAGTTACCATAAAACAATCTTGGTCTCTCATACTGTTCCTGTTTTCATCGCAGTTGACTTACTTCTTAAAATGAAAGTGCACTGAAGTACACTTAAGGAGAGTTCACCTTGAAATTATAAGTGATCTATATCAAATTAACTCTAAAAGCTGATTGTAGACAATATCAATATTCAGAGATTAGTTGGGGCAGTGGCTTACCCCCCTCTCATTTTACAATAATAGTGAGATTACATCTTACAAAAAAATTATAGATCCCAGGCTTGAAAGCCCTCAGAGTTATATTCTCTGCCTAACCTAATTATGAAGGTAGTTCTGTTCCCACATTAGGAATAAAAACCGTAAAATATTTACAACAAGATTTCTTTTTTTACGTAACTTCAACTTTCATTTTAGATTCAGGAAGTACATGTGCAGGTTTCTTACATGGGTATATTCCTTGGCACTGAGGTTTGGGGGTGCCCAATAGGTAGTTTTTCAGCTTTCGATCCCTCCCTTTATACTCCCTTTAGTAGACAGTAGTCCCCAGTGTCTATTATTCTCATCTTTATGTCTGTGTGTATGCAATGCTTAGCTCTCACTTATAAGGAAGAGCAAATGGTGTTTGGTTTTCTGTTCCTGCATTAATTTGCTTAGGATAATGGTCTCTAGCTGCATCCATATTGCTGCAAATGACATGATTTTATTCTTTTATATGGCTGCATAGTATTCCATGGTGTATATATACTATATTTTCTTTATCCAATCCACTGTGGATGGGCATCTAGGTTGATTCCGTATCTCTGCTATTGTGATTAGTGCTATGATGAACATATGAGTGCACGTGTCTTTTTGGTAAAATAATATACATTTTCCTTTGGGTATATGCCCAGTAATGGGATTGCAGGGTCAAACAGTAGTTCTCTTTAAGTTATTTTTTTTTTTTTTTTTTTTTTTTTTTTGAGACGGAGTCTTGCTCTGTCACCCAGGCTGGAGTGCAGTGGCTCAATCTCGGCTCACTGCAAGCTCCGCCTCCCGGGTTCACGCCATTCTCCTGCCTCAGCCTCTCCGAGTAGCTGGGACTACAGGCGCCCGCCACCACGCCCGGCTAATTTTTTTTGTATTTTTAGTAGAGACGGGGTTTCACCGTGGTCTCGATCTCCTGACCTCGTGATCCGCCCGCCTCGGCCTCCCAAAGTGCTGGGATTACAAGCGTGAGCCACCGCGCCCGGCCTGTTTAAGTTATTTGAGAAATATCCAAACTACTTTCCACAGTGGCTGAACTAATTTACATTCCCACCAACAGTGCTTAAGCATTCTCTTTTTTTGTGCAGTCTCACCAACATCTGTAGTTTTCTGACTTTGTAATAATAAGCCATTCTGACTGGTGTGAGATAGTATCTCACTGTGGTTTTTATTTACATTTCTCTGATGATTTGTGATGTTGAACATTTTTTCATGTATTTGTTGTCTGCTTGTGTGTCTTCTTTTGAGAAGTGTCTGTTCATGTCTTTTGCCCATTTTTTAATGGGTTTTTTTTTTTTACCTATTAAATTCCTTACTGATTTTAAATGTTAGACATTTGTCAGATACGTAGTTTACTAATATTTTCTCCTATTACGTAGGTTGTCTGTTTATTCTGTTGATTGTTTTGCTGAGCAGAAGCTCTTTAGTTTAATTAGGTCCCACTTGTCAATTATTTTGTTGTTACAATTGCTTTTGAGGGCTTAGTCATAAATCCTTTCCCAAGGCTGATGTCTACAATGGTATTTCCTAAGTTTTCTTCTAGAATTCTTATAGTTTGAGGCATTACATTTAAATCTTTAATCCATCTTGAGTTAATTTGTGTATATGGTGAAATGTAAGGGTCCAGTTTTATTCTTCAGGGTCCAGTTTTATTCTTCTACATGTGGCTAGCCAGCTATGATAGCTCCATTTATCAAATAGGGAGTCCTTTCTCCATTGCTTATTTTTGTCAACTTTGTTGAAGATCAGATGGCTGTAGGTGTGCAGCTTCATCTCTGAGTTTTCTATTCTGTTCTATTGGTCTATGTGTCTGCTTTTGTACCAATGCCATGCTGTTTTGGTTACTGTAGCTTTATATATAGTTTGATGTCAGGTAATGTGATGCCTCTGGCTTTGTTCTTTTTGCTTAAGATTGCTTTGGCTATTTGGGCTCTTCTTTTTGTTCCATATGAATTTTAGAATAGTTTTTCTTTCTAGTTCTGTGAAAGATGACATTGGTGGTTTGATAGGAAAAGCACTGAATTTGTAGATTGCTTTGGGCAGTATGGCCATTTACACCTCTATGCACACAAACAAGAAGATAATTTTAGAAAAAAAAATTTTAATTACATTTTGAACTACAATAGCCACCAGAGCTTGTCCTGTGGTTAATTCAAATTCATAAGATATTGTATCAGTCATCATTTAGAGACCAGAGACTTTGACTAGGAATTGCATATAGGGAATCTCAGTGTTCATGACTATCTGGTGACCCTTAAGTATTGCAGTGATTTGTGTCCAAGCCACTTTTATCGGCAGTCTCCTGTCATAAGCCCAGAACTGGGCATCTGACCAGAGAAACCTGAAGTCACATTAACTGTTTTTGGATAGCTGGCAGCAGACAGGAGAGGTGTGGCTTTTACTGTTCTTTTGTATAGATAGATATAGTTAATTGCAATTACCCTCACCCAAAATCAACAAGCTCTCTCCATTACAAAATACTAACTTTTTGTGCTTTTACTTGCTTGTTTTTCTCCTCTCCCTGGCACATCTTGAACTTCATCACCTATAAATTTCGTTGGGAAGACACATCATTAGTTGTCATTTTGACTCTAAGCCAGGACCTGGATGCACAAGCAGGAGGAGTCAATGATCAGAATATATTCTCTGTGTAGAAAATCGTTTACATCTTTGTGGGGTTGTTCCCTATTAAAGACTAACTGCTCATTGATATTTCATTGAGGCTGTTTGGGTTAAGTCCTGTATCTCACTTCCATCTAAGCCCCTGAGACTATTTTGATGCTGCATTAAGGAATTCAGTCAATCAGTTTATCAATACACTACTCACAAAAAGTACTGGAGCCAGGACCTTGAAGTAAAAAATAGTACTTTTTGTTTTTGTTCTTTTCTTTTTTCCTTGCTGTGATAACAAAAGGGACAAATAACTCTTAATTGGCTAAAGGGTTTTCATACAATGGTCCTTGTATGAGGATGTAAACCAGCAGGTTTTTACAAATCTCATCCATGCCATGTCTTATCCATTATGTTGCTTAACATGAAGGAGCTTTACTGGACTGTTTAATATTTAGTGATGTGCAATTCATTTCCATTAACTCCGCTAGCCTGAGAGACAAGTCACCCATTCTAATGAGCAAACATCTTTCTCTTAATAAACCTTGCAGTGACCTTGGCATGACTTCATTCTATTTGGATGTAATGATATCCCAGTTCCATTAATCTTTCCAGTGATGTTTGGCCTCATGTAATGGTTACCAACCCTTGAGTTGCTCTAAGGAAATGAAGCATTATGCAAATTCGCACCCATTCCACTGAGGTCAACCTTTTCAGAACTTTCCCAGAAAGAATAATGCTGCATTCATGCTTACCCCTGCTTTATGAATGGAGCCTCTCAGGAGTTCTGTTGCCCTTACTTATTTTGCTTTGCAGCCTGTATGACCTTGCCTAAGAGAAGGGCTCCTTTGCAGTGTAATTATAATTACAAACCCAGTATTGTAAGTTAATGTTGTGCATCAGCATAGGCATTTAGGGTACTGATGGGATTAAGGAAAGAAAAAAAAGTACTTTTTCCCCCTGAGATGTTTAAGTTATTTATCTGGATTCTGGCTCTCTGAAACGCAAACCCTCACTCAGCCACATTAACCCTTTAAAAGAGAAAAACAATTTTCCTCATACTTCTCACTTGCAGAATGGCTAAATGCTTGTAAACTGCTAAAGGATGAGTGGAAGCTTCATTTCTGAAAGGCTTTTTATATAGTTCTGTTGTGCCGGGATGAGCAAAATTAATCTATTCTAGTATTTTTTTTAACCTTTTATAATTTTTCAAAAGATATTATAAAGCAATGCTCAGCTTTATGAACAACAGATATTTGACAAGTAAGAGGTCGTTATTTGCATTTTATTCTTATTCACTTGACTGAGGAATGATAAAATGTCTCTTGAACTCCATAGTGTATCTCTACATTTATTTACAGATTATTAAATGTTAGAAAAGATGATGGGCAGAAATATTGAAAGTGCAAGAGTTTGGAACCACTATGAACTGAAGAGTAGAAATATAACCTATAAGAGAGTTATAATAAAGTCAACAGAATATTAAGAATACTGATTTATATACAGCTTTTGAGAAACTCAACTCCTGTATTGAGTAACCCTATATCCAGATTAAATGCTTTGGCACTACCAGGCCCTGAAGACAGATGCTGATTTGGAAATAGAATTGAACATTTTTAGGAATTTCATAGACAAACAACATGATATATATTATATTAGTTAGAAGAGTGTTCTTTAGAGGCATACTTGGAGTCGTGATTTCGATGAACTAGCTATCCGAACTTGGACAAATGACTTCACCTCTAAGTTTCTTCATCTTTAATGAGGGACAGTAATAATTAATAGTAATAATAAATACTCATTATGGCTACTGTGATGATTAAATAACCTAATTTATTTAGAGTGATTAGCATGGTGCCTGGACCATAGTAATGATTTAAGAAGTATTTGATATTATTATCACCATCATCTTTAAGTACATTGCTTTATCTTCACAGTACAGCAATTTCTAAGGTGGTAAGCCTTAAACTTTAGCCTAAATCAAAATCACTCTAGCTCCTGTATGACATTTCTAGACACAACTTGGACCAGAAGGGAACTTGGTGCCTTAAATAAAAGGACCCAGTCCTCGCAGGATTCATCACCTGCTGACTAAAGAGCCCTTGGGCCCTAAATAACCATCAGCCATACTCAAATACTATGCCATGGGCCTTGGGTGAGACTCTGAGATGTGCTGGCTTCAGGTGAGACTCAGCATGTTCCAAATAGTGGTGGCTATGGAGAAACAGAGATCTGTGACCATCCAGGGAGAGGATTCAAAATAGCAGTTTGGAAGTAACTCAAAGAAATTCAAGATAACACGGAGAAGGAATTCAGAATTCTATCAGATACATTTAACAAGGAGATTGAAATACTTAAAGAATCAAGCAGATACTCTAGAGCTAAAAATTCAATTGAAATACTGAAGAATGGATTAGAGTCTCTTAATAACAGGATTGACCAAGCACAAGAAAGAATTAGTGAGCTTAAAGACAGGCTATTTGAAAATATAGTCAGAAAGGCAAAAGAAAAAAAGAAAACATAATGAAGCACATTGACAAGATCTAGAAAATAGCTTCAAAAGGGCAAATGTAAGAGTTATTGGCCTTAAACAGGAGGTAGAGAAAGAAATAGGGGTAGAAAGGGTATTCAAAAGGATAATAATGAGAACTCCCCAAGCCTAGAGAAAGATATCAATATCTATGTACGAGAAAGTTATAGAACACCAAGAAGGTTTAACCAAAAGAAGGCTACCTCAAGGCATTTAATAATCAAACTCCCAAAAGACAAGGATAAAGAAAGGGTCCTAAAAGCAGCAAGATAGAAGAAACAAATAACATACAATGGAGCTCCCCTAGGTCTGGCAGCAGACTTTTCAGTGGAAACCTTACAAGCCACTAGAGAGTGGCATGATATGTTTAAAGTTCTGAAGGAAAGAATACTTTTACACTAGAATAGTATATCTAGCAAAAATACCCTTCAAGCATGAAGGAGAAATAAAGACTTTCCAAGACAACCAAAAGCTGAGGGATATATTTTGGATGCACCAAAATCTCGAGATATATATATATATATATACAGGCAACCAAAGCCAAAGTGGACAAATGGGATCACATCAAATTAAAAATATTCCTCACAGTAAAGGAAACAATCTACAAAGTGAAGAGACAACTTACAGGATGGGAGAAAATATTTGCAAACTATTCATCTGTATTAGTCCATTCTAATGCTTCTAATAAAGACATATCGAATACTGGGTAATTTATAAAGGTAAGAGGTTCAATTGTCACAGTTCCACATGGCTTGGGAGGCCTCAGGAAACATATAATCATGGCAGAAGGGGAAGCAATCATGTCCTTCTTCACATGTGGGCAGCAAGGAGAAGTGCTGAGTGAAGCAGGGAAATGTCTCTTATAAAAGCATCAGATCTCGTGAGAGCTCACTCACTATCACGAGAACAGCATGGAAGTAACTGCCCCTGTGATTCAATTACCTCCCACTGGGTCCCTCCCATGACATATGGGGATTATGGGAACTACAATTCAATATGAGATTTGGGTGGGGACACAGTCAAACCATATGATTCTACGGCTGGCCCCTCCCAAATCTCATGTCTTCACATTTTGGAACACAATCATGCCTTTCCAACAGTCCCCCAAAATCTTAATTTATTTCAGCATTAACTCAAATGAGTCCAAAGTCTCATTTGAGACAAGGCAAATCCCTTCTGCCTATGAGCCTGTAAAATCGACAGTAAGTTACTTCCTAGATACAGTGGGGGTACAAGCATTGGGTAAATACACCCCTTCCAAATGGAAGAAATTGGCCAAAACAAAGGGGCTACAGGCCCCATGCAAGTCTGAAATCCAGCGAGGCGGTCAACTCTTTAAGCTTCCAAAATGACCTCCGTCGACTCCATGTCTCACATCTAGATCACACTGATGCAAGAGGTGGGCTCCCATGGCCTAGGGCACCTCTGTCCCTGTGGCTTTGCAGGGTACAGCCCCCCTCCTGACTGCTTTCACAGGCTGGCGGTGAATGTCCGCAGCTTTTCTAGGAGCATGGTGCAAGCTTTTATGCTCTGTCACCTCTTGAATGCTTTGCTGCTTAGAAATTCCTTCTGCCAGATACCATAAATCATCTCTCTCAATTTCAAGTTCCACGGATCTCTAGGGAAGGGGCAAAATGCCAACAGTCTCTTTGCTAAAGCATAACAAGAGTGATCTTTGCTCCAGTTCCCAACAATTTCCTCATCTCCATCTGAGACCACCTCACCTGAACTTTATTGTCCATATCACTCTCAGCATTTTGGTCAAAGCCATTCAGCAAGTCTCTAGGAAGTTTCAAACTTTCATAAATTTTCCTCTCTTCTTCTGAGACTGGAAAACTCCAAATTGTTCCAACCTCTGCCTGTTACCCAGTCCCAAAGTTACTTCATATTTTTGGGTATCTTTACAGTAGTGACCCACTACCTGGTACCAATTTACTGTCCATTCTTACACTGCTAATAAAGACATACCTGAGAATGAGTAATTTATAAAGGTGAGAGGTTTAATAGACTCACAGTTCAATATGGCTGGTGAGTACTCGGAAAATTACAATCATGGTGGAAGAGGAAGCAAACACATCCTTCTTTACATGAGGGCAGCAAAGAGAAGGGCAGAGCAAAGGTGGAGAAAAGCCCCTTATAAAACCATCATATCTTGTGAAAACGCACCATCATGAGTACAGCATGGAGATAACTGCCCTCATAATTCAATTACCTTCCACCAGTTCCCTCCCATGACACATGGGGATTATGGGAACTACAATTCAAGATAAGATTTGAGTGGAGACACAGCCAAACCATATCACCATCTGACAAGAGATTAATAACCAGAATATATAAGGAACTCAAACAACTCTATGGAAAAAAATCTAATAATCTGATCGAAAACTGAGCAAAAAATCTGAATAGACATTTCTTAAAAGACATACAAATGGCATTAGGCATATGAAAAGGTGCTCAACATCATTGGTCATCAGAAAAATGCAAATCAAAGCTACAATGAAATATCATCTCACCCTATTCAAAATGGCTTTTATCAAAAGATGGGCAATAACAAATGCTGACAAAATATGGAGACAACAGAACCCTCATACAATGTTGGTGGAAATGTAAATTAGTCAAACCACTACGAAGAACAGTTTGGAGTTTTCTCAAAACACTAAAAATAGAGCTACCATATGATTCAGCCATCCCACTGCCGGGTATGTGCCCAAAATAAAGGAAATCAGTATATCAAAGAGATATCTGTTCTCCCATGTTTGTTGCAGCACTATTAACACTAGCCAAGATTTGAAAGCAACCTAAGTATCAACTGATGAGTTGATAAAGAAACTGTAGTATTAGTACATATACACAATGGCATGCTATTCAGCCGTAAAGAAGAATGAGATCCAGTCATTTACATCAACATGGGTGGAACTGGAGGTCATTATGTTAAGAGAAATAAGCCAGGCACAGAAAGAGAAACTTTGCATGTTCTCACTTATTTGTGGCAGCTAAAAATTAAAACAATTGAACTCATGGAGATAGAGAGTAGGAGTCTGGTTATCAGCGGCTTGGTGGGGTAGTTGGGTTGTCAGGGTAAGTGGGGATGGTTAATGTGTATGAAAAGTATTTAGAAAGCATGAGTAAGATCTAGTATTTGATAGTACAACAGGGTGACCTAGTCAATAATAATTTAATTATACATTTTAAACTATAAGAGTATAACTGGATTGTTTGTAACACAAAGTATAAATGCTTGAGATAATGGATACCCCATTTATCTTGATGTGATTATTAAATACTGCATGCCTGTATCAAAGTATCTCACATACTCTGTACTTATATGTACCCACAAAAATTAATAGTAAAAATTTTTTTAAAAAGATATGGGCTAGTTTCAACAGTTATGGTGGTGAACACCTTGGAGAGTCCCTGTGTTCATAGAGGGTGGAGTAAAGCAGCTGAAAAAAATCACCTGGAGTGTTTAGTAAAGCACAACTTGCTGGGCCCCACCCGCAGGGCTTCTGATTCAGAAAGTCTGAGGTGGGGCTTCAGAATTTGTATTTCTACAAGTTCCCAGGATCAGCTGCTGCTGGTGGTCCAGAGACCACATTTTGAGAATTACTGTTGTAAAGAACTCAGGGAATGTTTTAATGCACCTCTTTTATGAATAGGTAAAATCAACAAGTGGTGCATTGAACAATCAGAACTGATGACTTATAACCTGAAAGCCAGTTTATTATTTTTCCTCCCAGTGTTGCTTCAATATTTATTTAGTAATGAAGATATTTTCCTTCTCACAGATGAATACCTCAGCAGATGTAGACTTTTGAAAGTCTCTCACCGGACAATTTTTCAATTACTAAGGCATCACAATCCTGTGCTTTGGCACTGTTAAGAGAATTGCCTATATGTACCCTAAAACTTAAAGTACAATAAAAAAAAGTAATAGCAAAAGCTGCAATTACTTTTGCACCAACCTAATAAAATGACATGACATCTAGGAAAAAAAAAGAATAATTTTAAGTGGGCCTCGTCATCCATTCCAGGTGCAAACCCAAATAACAAAAGCTTTGATGGTTCTATTAAAAAAAAATACAGTGGCTGAATAAACTTTAGTTTTTAGGTAGTGTAGGCTTGGTGACTTTCTTTCTTTTCCTTCTGCCTTGGAGAAAGAAGAAAAAAGTATCTCTGAAAGAAGAGAATTGAAATCTATGAGGGATGACTTCAGAAACCTCTAGCAACAAAAGCAGTTACATAAATGATTTCTGAGTCTGAAGCACTTATGCCTGGTGTCGAGAAGAACTTCAATGCCTTTTGCAGTCAAACTAGTATGAAATGTTAGAGTGATTTATCCACTCTAGTCAGTGTTTTGCTATATGATATTAACCTAGGGCAATTAGAAAAGAAATTTCTACCCGAAGGCTGGAGATAAAACCATGGTTAGATAAAGCTATGTTTGACAATGCTTAAGAGGTAATGAGAAAAGGGTCTGATCTGACCTAGAGTTAGTTAAAATTCCTCTGGAGTCCAGGTAAAAAAACAGGTCCCTATCTTCCCAAGTGTTCCCCACCATTTTAGGAAATACAATAAATATTAAATAGGAAACATGATAATTTATGCACTGGAAATCTAAATTTATAAAAGTAAAATAAAATAATTTAGAAATAGACATCTCCAGTTATTTCCATGTGAAAAGGTAAAAAAATAAAAGAAGCAGGAGAAAAAATTAGGGAATGTTAAAATTTTATTGTCCATGCTCAATAAACACACACACTTTGAATTAACTTTTGTTTCCTGTGGGTATACATTTTATGTCAGATTATACTTAAATTGCCTCAACAGATGTTAAGCCCTTACTATGTGTCAGGTACTGTGGTAATTGCTTTACCTATAATATTTATTGAATAATAAAGTATGTATTAATCAGGGCAATTAATATGAGCTAATGTAATAATTCTACAATTTTTGAGGCATAATACAATATCTTTTTCTCTCATATCTCAGTCTATTCAGATATTGACGAGTGCCTTTCCACAGAGTTTTCCAAAGAGTGACTCAGGGACACAGGCTCTGTGTATTTAGTAATCCCCCGTTATATAAGACTTTCTCAGAATGCTATGCTAAATCCTCTGCCTTCTGCTAGCCAACAAGCCAAGAATGAACATGGAGGATCTTGTGGGTTGTTTTATAGCCAGGCCTGCATGTGGTACACATCATTTCTGTCCATATTGCATTGGCCAGAACTCAGTCAAATTCTACAACTTAATTTCAAAAGAGGCTAGGAAATATAATCTTCTTCTGTGGTCATGTAGTCATCTGGTTAGCATCTAGCCAGTCTCTCCTATAATAGGAGGAGGATATTTTACAGATAAGGAAACTGAAGCTTAATGAATTTCGGGGAGCTGGGAGAAGGTGTTGAATCCAAGATTTGAACACAAGTGTATATGATTCAAAAAAGGACGTATTTTTCAACACCGCTTTATGAACTAACATCGAAAAATATTCTTGCAATGTTCTAGGTTTTCCTGAAAGTATATATAGAGGGAGAGGATAGGATATGACATATGATGATGAGAATAGGAACTATTTATTTGGGGTTCATTGAAGTTTCTGTTACTCTCTTGAAATTTGTAAAGGAAAGTCTAAGATGGGAAAGACATGGGGAGATTAGATTCATAGGATCCTGTCCTCAATATTTATTGCCACCTTAATCCACCCAGAAAACTGGTTACTGTCTGGAATAACAATTAGGGGATGTGTCTCTGGCTGTTTTTTGTACTTGCTGTCTTCCTTCCAAAAGTTGTTTGACAGTATTGTTTATTGCTTTTCATTATGTCTCTTTGTTATTGTTCTGCCACAGGATGAATCTAGCAATACTTTAGCAAATGCCAAAGCATCTCCGTTTGATGCAAATCAAAGGTGCCGGGGCGGCCAAAGTACCATAGAAAGATATATAGCTTAATGTCTAATACTCACTACCATGCTATATGTTTTTCCAGAAGCCAAGTATTTATTCTCAGCTCTCTTTAACTGGGCTGGTATCACAGAGATGGAGAGTTTAGGAGTTGCCATACTATGAGAGCCACATGATCAAATTTGTACCTTAGTCAAAACAGGAAAGAGGCAGCATTTTTCTCTGCCTTTCTGTACGCTTTTCTTCATCTTTCCCAGCCATGTCATTTTTCAACCAAAACCCTATCAATTTATATTGCTGTCTGTTATCCCTGCCAAAGTGGCCACTAATTAGTAATATCTTAGTGTAAATTAATTTATTGTTTATATACCACCTGGAAGCATTTTTTAAAAGTTAATCAAGCTTGTTTTTTTTATATGTTTGTGGGTTAGCAATTCTGAAACTACTTTATGTATATAATGGGGTTGGAGAAATCTATCTATCTATCTATCTATCTATCTATCTATCTATCTATCTATCTATGCATTTGTGTGTATGTGGAAAGATAGATACAGAGATAAATATAGAGCTGTGTTATACATGGGTTAGTGTGTATATACGTATATGTATATACATACATATACATATACATAGATATTTCTAGAGGGCCCAGAAAGAGGGATAACTTAATAGCAATAGTACAACAAGCACAGAGGTCATGGTTTCTAAATACCACTCACCAGTAAAGGGAAACAGTGATCTTTGGAGAAATGGTTAATTCTGGAGCTGGGGTAGGAAAAATACAGAATTATCTTGGTGCCAGGAAGTAAGAAAGCGTTTAAAACAACAGATGGTAGTATGTCATAAGGACGTAGTAGTTACCCCAAAAGAGTGTCCAATAGACAAAACTAGACAATGATAATATTATATCCCAAAGGCCAAAATAAATATCTCTCGAGTCCATAGTAATATGAATTAATAATTGGTTTGTATTCTAATTATGATGGTGATTACACAAATTTTTGCTTATTATAAAATTTCATAGAAGTACACACATACATATATGCAAACATGCAAAAGATCTCATGTAAAGCCACTAGGAAAATCCATGGAACCAGGCACAGTGGCATGTTCCTCTAGTCCTAGCTACTTGGAGGATGAGGTAGTATGATCATTTGAGCCCAGGACTTTGGGGCTGTAGGGAACCTGGACAACAAAGTGAGACCCAGTCAAAAACAAAACAAAAACACAATTCTTCCCCCAAAAATTTACAAGTGAATTCCAAATACAAATTAGGTATAGTTACTAAGTATAGTAATGTGGTACAAAAACCATCAATTTCTTGGTTTTGATGATGTGGTATGTTTATGTAAGATATACTCTTTGGGGAAATCTGAGGAAGGGTGTATGGAAACTCACTGTACTAGTTTTGCAACTTATAATTCTAAAATTATTTCAAATAAAAGTCATTGAAATAGGAAGAAAGAGAGGAAATCAAACAATCTCTCTTTGCAGATGGTATGATTCTCTACTTTAAAAACTCCATAGTTTCTGTGTGAAAGCTCCTAGAACTGATAAAGTTTCAGGGTATAATATTAATGTATATAAATCAGTACCATTTCTGTACACCAACAATGTCCAAGCTGAGAGCCAAATCAAGAATGCAATCTCATTTACAATATCCACAAAAAGAATAAAATACCTAGGAATACAGCTAACCAGGGAGGTGAAAGAAATATACAATGGGAATTACAAAACACTGCTGAAAGAAATCAGAGACAACAAGAACAAATAGAAAAACATTACATGCTCATGGATAGGAAGAATCAATTTTGTGAAAATGGCCATCCTGCCCAAAGCAATTTACAGATTTAATGCTATTTGTACAATACTTCCAGTGTCATTTTTCACAGAATTAGAAAAAAAACTATGTTAAATTTCATATGGAACCAGAAAAGAGACCGAATAACGAAGGCAATCCTAAGCAGAAAGAACAAAGCCAGAGGCATCACAGTATCTGACTTCAAAAAGCTTTGTTAGGCTACAGTAATCAAAACAGCATGATACTGGTAAAACAAACAAACAAAAAACAACAACAAGAAGCAGACACATAGACCAATGGAACAAGTTAGAGAACACAAAAATAAAGCTGTACATCTACAACCTTCTGATCTTTGACAAAGTTGACAAGAAAAAGTAATGGGAAAAGGACTCCCTATTCAATAAATTGTGCTGGGATAACTGGCTAGCAATATGCAGATCATTAAAACTGGACCACTTCCTCTCATCATATACAAAAATAAACTCAAAATGGACTTAAGACTTAAGACCTAAAACTATGGAAACCCTAGAAGAAAACCTAGGAAATACCATTCTAGACATCAGCCTTGGGAAAAAAAATTATGACTAAGTCCTCAAAAGCAATTGTAACAACAAAAAAATTTGACAAGTGAGACCTAATTAAACTAAAGAGCTTCTGCTCAGCAAAACAAACTATCAACAGAGTAAACAGACAGCCTACATAATGGGAGAAAATATTAGTAAACTATGTATTTGATAAATGTCTAATATTCAAAATCTATACAGAACTTAACAGGCAAAAAACAAACAAAAAACAACCCCATTAAAAAGTGGGCAAAAGACATGAACAGACACTTCACAAAAGAAGACATATACACAGCCAACAAGCATAAGATAAAATGCTCAACACCATCATTAGAGAAATGCAAATCAAAAGCACAATGAGATACTATCTCACATCAGTCAGAATGACCATTATTAAAAATAAAAAAGCAACAGACACTGGCAAGGCTGTGGAAAAGGGAATGCTTATACACTGTTGGTGGCAATGTAAATTAGTTCAGCAATTGTGGAAAGTAGTTTGTAGATTTCTCAAAGAACTTAGAACTAGCTTTCAGCTCAGCAATCACATTACTAGGTATATATCCTCCCCAAAATAAATTGTTCTGCCAAAAAGAAAATGCACACATATGTTCATTACAGCACTATTGACAATAGCAAAGGCATGGAATTAACCCAGATGTCTATCAACAGTGGACTGGATAAAGAAAATTGGTACATATACATCATGGAATAATACGCAGCCATTAAAAAGGGCATGATTACTTCCTTTGCAGCAATATGAATGCAGCTGGAGGCCATTACCCTAAGTGAATTAATGCAGGAACAGAAAACCAAATACCACATGTTCTCACTTATGTGGAAGCTAAGCATTGCATACACATGGACAATAGACACTGGGACTACTTGATGGGGGAGGGTGGGAGGCAGGTGAGGGTTGAAAAACTACCTATTGGGTACTATGCTCACTACTTGGGTATCAAAAATCATTTGTATACCAAACCCCTGCAACATGAAATTTACCCATGTAATAAACCTGCACATGTACCCCCGAACCAAAAAGAAATGTTGAGAAAAGAAAAATAAAATAATTTCAAAATAAAAAGGTTTTGTTTAAAACATACTTGAATAAAATAAATAGGGTATAAGCAACAAATCTCCCATACAGAAGAACTCTATATAATAAATGTAGAAGGAATAAGGGAAATTAAAATATCACCATTAGAGTACTGTAGTAATATTTGCTATAGTCAGAATGCACTAGTGAATGCTGAAGTTAACAGGCAAAATTTAAGGAGAAACAGAATATTTATGCAGCTTCAAACTCTTTCCTTCCAAATATGTATTGATTACAATGAAAAAATAATAAACTTACAGCAGGGAAACCTCGTAGACACCACCTTAACCAAGTAATCAAGGTTAAAATTATTTACCTATTGATATACTGAGCAGGGTACAACACCTCTATGGCATTCTTTTCAAAAATTTATAACCTCTGTCTGACTATGAGAAAACATCAGACAAAGCCAAATTGAGAGTTTGTATGAACAGTACTCCACAAAAATACCTGACCTGTACTCTCCAAAAATGTCAAGGTCATAAAAGACCAAGTAACTTTCACAGATTGTGGGAGGCTTTTTATCCATTCTGGAAAGTTCTCAGCCATGTCTTCATATTATGCCTCCCCCACCCTATCCCTTAATATACATGGCAATCTTTATTTTTCTTCTAAATTTTAGTTATATGTATGTTGAACCTTCTCAGGTTATCACTGATGTCTCTTGACCTCTATTTTGTATTATATTTTTCATATCTTTGTGTTGCTCTGCTGTATTTTGTGATCCTCTCTTCAGCTGACTACAGTTTGTTGTTTAATCCTTGTATTTTACTCATAATGGTTATTTTTCTCATTTCTCAAAGGTATGTTTGGTTCCTATTCAAATTTCCTGGTCTTTTTAATGAGTCTGTTAGCATTGCTTACATTTTTTATTCTGTCTTTCATTTCTTTAAAATGTAAGACATTTATTTTACATCCCATATTTTATAATTCAAATAGTTCAGCGTCTGAAGTAGTCTTAAGCCACATAACAATGATTTCAGTCAACAATGGGCCACATATACAATGGTGGTCCAATAAGATTGTAATGAAGCATATATAGAAAGCTGATATATGGTGTTTGATGTTGGCATTGCAGATTAAGTAGGGGAAATTACTGATATTAAGTAATGGGGCTGATATATATGGTTCTCCATATGAAATAATATATATAAATAAACATATGTATACCATCTAGGTTTGTGTAAGTACACTCTACAATGTTTGCACAATGACAAAATCGTCTAAGGACGCATTTTTCAGATCTCCCTGTCATTAAGTGACACATGACTGTATTTGAAGGCCTAATTGTGCTTTTTTGTTGTTCAGTTTATTATTTTTATGATATCCTGCTTACTGTATGTTTAATTTATTTTTAATGTTATTTTTTAAATTTTATTTTTCCATAAGTTATTGGGGTACAGGTGGTATTTGGTTACATGAGTAAGTTCTTTCATGGTAATTTGTGAGATTTAGGTGCACTCATCACCTGAGCAGTATAAACTGCACCATGTTTGTAGTCTTTTATCCCTTGCCCCCTCCCACTCTTCCCACCAAGTCCCCAAGATCCATTGTATCATTCTTATGCCTTTGTGTCCTCATAGTTTAGCTCCCACGTATCAGCAAGAACATACGATGTTTGGTTTTCCATTCCTGAGTTACTTGACTTAAAAGGAATCCTTCCTAATTCATTCTATGAAGCCAGCATCACCCTAATACCAAAACCAGGAAAGGACATAACCAAAAAAGAAAACTACAGACCAATATCCTTGATGAACATAGATGCTAAAATCCTTAACAAAATACTAGCTAACCGAATCTAACAACATATCAAAAAGATAATCTACCATGATCAAGTGGGTTTCATACCAGGGATGCAGGGATGGTTTAACATATGCAAGTCAATAAATGTGATACACCACATAAACAGAATTAAAAACAAAAATCATGCAATCATCTCAATAGATGCAGAAAAAGTAGTCAACAAAATCCAGCATCACTTTATGATAAAAACTCTCAGCAAAATCAGCAAACAAGAGACATACCTCAATGTAATAAAAGCCATCTATGATAAACCAACAGCCAATATAATACTGAATGGGGAAAAGTTGAAAGCATTCCCTCTGAGAACGGGAACAAGACAAGGATGGTTGCTGTCACCACTCCTCTTCAACATAGTAGTGGAAGCCCTAGCCAGAGTAATCAGAAATAAATGGCATCCTAATCGGTAAAGAGGAAATCAAACTGTTATTGTTTGCTGATGATATGATCATTTACCTTGAAAACTCTAAGGACTGCTCCAGAAAGTTCCCAGAAATGATAAAAGAATTCAGCAAAGTTTCCAGATACAAGATTAGTGTACACAAATCAGCATTTAAATTTTTTTAATGTAGATCACGTGATATGTTTTTATAGTGGGCATACCCTGATGGGTGATTGGAAGATGTGTCCCTGTATTCATTATTTGTGCTCGCTTTTTTCTCTAGTGCTACAAACCTAAGAACGATTGGTATCAATTTTCTGGTTTGTGGTTTCTTAGCCCTGTAATTCTCTAATCTAAGAATTCTCAGGAGGAAGTATTTGTTTGTTTGTTTGTTTGTTTCTCCCCAAAATAAGATAAATAAAATTTTCATGGTGTCCATTTGCAAGCAGATGGACTATTTTCTAAAATAGCCTTTCACTGAGGATTTAGTCCTTCATGGGTCCCAGCTTAATGCTGGGATTTTTGTTCCAACTTCTATTTTGCTAAGGGCCAAATCCTTGTCTGCTGGTCTTTCAGTGTTTACAACTCAAGCTTTTTAGGTACAGACATCTTCAGATATTTCCAGGACATCCACAGGGCTTTTGTCAGCTAACCATAAGGTTTTCAGTTCTCTTTTTGCTTTTGATTTGGGGATTCTTCATATTTTCTTGTGAGATTAGTCTTACATATACAAAGAATGTTATGTTTTAGAAAACATTTCTTTTTTTTCATTTGTCACTTAAGTTTGTGAATTTTCTTTTAATATAAAGACATGAAAAACATTTTAGTCAATTTATCATTATATCCTTTTATGGTTTCTTTTTTTTCTAGTTTTTACGTGAAGATATTTCCTTTATTTTATTTTATTATTATTATACTTTAAGTTTTAGGGTACATGCGCACAATGTGCAGGTTTGTTACATATGTATCCATGTGCCATGTTGGTGTGCTGCACCCATTAACTCGTCATTTAGCACTAGGTATATCTCCTAATGCGATCCCTCCCCACTCCCCCCACCGCACAACAGTCCCCGGAGTGTGATGTTCCCCTTCCTGTGTCCATGAGTTCTCATTGTTCAGTTCCCACCTGTGAGTGAGAACAGGAGGTGTTTGGTTTTTTGTCTTTGCGATAGTTTGCTGAGAATGATGGTTTCCAGTTTCATCCGTGTCCCTACAAAGGACATGAACTCATCATTTTTTATGGCTGCATAGTATTCCATGGTGTATATGTGCCACATTTTCTTAATCCAGTCTATTGTTGTTGGACATTTGGGTTGGTTCCAAGTCTTTGCTATTGTGAATAGTGCTGCAATAAACATACATGTGCATGTGTCTTTATAGCAGCATGATTTATAATCCTTTGGGTATATACCCAGTAATGGGATGGCTGGGTCAAATGGTATTTCTAGTTCTAGATCCCTGAGGAATTGCCACACTGACTTCCACAATGGTTGAACTAGTTTACAGTCCCACCAACGTGTAAAAGTGTTCCTATTTCTCCACAGCCTCTCCAGCACCTGTTGTTTCCTGACTTTTTAATGATCGCCATTCTAACTGGTGTGAGATGATATCTCATTGTGGTTTTGATTTGCATTTCTCTGATGGCCAGTGATGATGAGCATTTTTTCATGTGTCTTTTGGCTGCATAAATGTCTTCTTTTGAGAAGTGTCTGTTCATATCGTTTGCCCTCTTTTTGATGGGGTTGTTTGTTTTTTTCTTGTAAATTTGTTTAAGTTCTTTGTAGATTCTGGATATTAGCCCTTTGTCAGATGGATAGATTGCAAAAATTTTCTCCCATTCTGTAGGTTGCCTGTTCACTCTGATGATAGTTTCTTTTGCTGTGCAGAAGCTCTTTAATTAGATCCCATTTGTCAATTTTGGGTTTTGTTGCCATTGCTTTTGGTGTTTTAGACATGAAGTCCTTGCCCATGCCTATGTCCTGAATGGTATTGCCTAGGTTTTCTTCTAGGGTTTTTATGGTTTTAGGTCTAACATGTAAGTCTTTAATCCATCTTGAATTAATTTTTGTATGAGGTGTAAGGAAGGGATCCAGTTTCAGCTTTCTACATATGGCTAGCCAGTTTTCCCAGCACCATTTATTAAATAGGGAATCCTTTCCCCATTTCTTGTTTTTGTCAGGTTTGTCAAAATCAGATGGTTGTAGATATGTGGCATTATTTCTGAGGGCTCTGTTCTGTTCCATTGATCTATGTCTCTGTTTTGGTACCAGTACCATGCTGTTTTGGTTACTGTAGCCTTGTAGTATAGTTTGAAGTCAGGTAGCATGATGCCTCCAGCTTTGTTCTTTTGGCTTAGGATTGACTTGGCGATGCGGGCTCTTTTTTGGTTCCATATGAACTTTAAAGTAGTTTTTTCCAATTCTGTGAAGAAAGTCATTGGTAGCTTGATGGGGATGGCATTGAATCTATAAATTACCTTGGGCAGTATGGCCATTTTCACGATATTGATTCTTCTTACCCATGAGCATGGAATGTTCTTCCATTTGTTTGTATCCTCTTTTATTTCATTGAGCAGTATTTTGTAGTTCTCCTTAATCTCTTATATACAGAAATTAAGATATCATATCTGTCACATCATTGAAAATATACATGTCTAATAGTTCTTTAAATTTGTTAGTGAATGCTGTACCTACTTAGTATAATTTAACTGTATATATTTGCAATGTTTGTCTGTTCTAGTTATATTTGAGTCATTATGGCCACAAGTGTAGAACTTCTGTACCTGCCATGACCCATTTTTCATTTTCAATGAAGATTCAGATTCAGCTGACAAAATATGCCTAGTGTCCCATGTACAGCAAGTAAAATTATTTAACATATTATTTTGCTCTATGCATTCTTATTCAGTTATGAAAGTATAACAATACTTGAAAGTGGAAAACACTTTGGGATAGCTTTGTTTTAATTACATTGACATCAACTAATACTATCCCTTTTCTTTCTTCAATGAGTATAAATTTTTAAAGAATTAATGGCTTAACTTATAAATGGAAATATTAAATAACTGTAAGGAAATATGTCTAACAGATAGCCAAAATTAACAAAGAAATCCCCACATTTCCCATGAGGATAACATAGCCACGCATTTGGATATGCTTAAACCTCCTAATATATACTTTATGTTTTACGACTGCAAAAAGGACATGCTAAATCTAAGCTTTTAAGACATATTTTGTCCCCTAAATCTTTTAAAAATTAAATATTTTTTTGAAATTATTTCAATTAGAATGAAGATTTTTATCTGGCTGATTTTTCAGTGTTGTTAACTTTATTCTAGCTAAGACTCATATTTAAATGATTTAGGACATTTGTAACTGCCAGGTTCTTTGCTGTTCTGTGCCCCTTGGAGTTTTGGGTATGTTTAGTTGTCCATGCAGTCCTTCAATATAAGAAGTAATTTAACAACCTTCTTTTTTTAAGCTAGCGCTACACTGCTGTTGTTTTTAAATATAATAAACTGTAAATATATTTCTAATTACTTCATCAGTATTTTTGAGGAATGTATGTTGATATATAAATCATCTGCTTTCAGAATTTAATGGAATGTAAGAATTGTGTTTGTGTATTTTTATATTTATATCTGTAGACATATAGATATTTCAGGACCCCTTTTTGACATCCAGATAATCTGAAGTCTACCCATCCTGTATCTTTTTAAAAAATCATGACTCTGAGAAAAGATTGTCGTGAGTGTAGTTTTATGGACTGCCTGCAGTAACTCTGTGACCTCTGAGGGTTATGCTGCTCACACTTTGGGCTCATTACTATACTTGAGTTGATATATGTTTTATCTACTGCATCTGAGTGTGCTTCTTAGTGCTGCCAATAGAAGACTGTAAAACCATTTGGTAGTGAGTCAAGGTCATAATTTGTTAAACAAAAGGAAAAAATAATAGCTAACATTTATTTAGTGCCTGTTATGTTCCAAGTACTTTAAATGTATTTCCTCATTTAATCCTCACAACAACACTAAAGTACTATTTTCATCTCCACTTTTTTTCAGAGACAGGAACCGAAGCACAGATAAATTGATCAAAAAATTTATTTTTTTGTTGTGTCGCTGCCAGGTTTTGGTATCAGGATGATGCTGGCCTCAAAAAATGAGTTAGGAAGGATTCCCTCTTTTTCTATTGTTTGGAATAGTTTCAGAAGGAATGGTACCAGCTGCTCTTTGTACCTCTGGTAGAATTCAGCTGTGAATCTGTCTGACCGTGGACCTTTTTTGGTTGGTAGGCTATATTACTGCCTCGATTTCACAAGTTTTATTGGTCTGTTCAGGGATTTGACTTCTTCCTGGTTTAGTCTTGGGAGGGTGTGTCAAGGAATTTATCCATTTCTTCTGGATTTTCTAGTTTATTTGCGTAGAGGTGTTTATAGTATTCTCTGATGGTAGTTTGTATTTCTGTGGGATTGGTGGTGATATCCCCTTTATCATTTTTTATTGCATCTATTTGATTCTTCTCTCTTTTCTTCTTTATTAGTCTGGATATAGGTCTATCTATTTTGTTGATCTTTTCAAAAACTGGTTCCCAGATTCATTGATTTTTTTGAAGGGTTTTTCGTGTCTCTGTGTCCTTTAGTTCTGCTCTGATCTTAGTTATTTCTTGTCTTCTGCTAGCTTTTGAATTCGTTTGCTCTTGCTTCTCCAGTTCTTTTAACTGTGGTATTAGGGTGTTGAATTTAGGTCTTTCCTGCTTTCTCTTGTGGGCATTTAGTGCTATAAATTTCCCTCTACACACTGCTTTAAAGGTGTCCCAGAGATTCTGGTACATTGTGTTTTTGTTCTCATTGGTTTCAAAAAACATCTTTATTTCTGCCTTCATTTTGTTATGTACCCAGTAGTCATTCAGAAGCAGATTGTTCAGTTTCCATATAGTTGTGCGGTTTTGAGTGATTTTCTTAATCCTGAGTTCTAATTTGATTGCACTGTGGTCTGAGAGACTGTTATGATTTCCATTATTTTGCATTTGCTGAGGAGTGTTTTACTTCCAATTATGTGGTCAGTTTTAGAATAAGTACGATTTGGTGCTGAGAAGAATGTATATTCTGTTGAATTGGGGTGGAGAATTCTGTAGATGTCTATTAGGTCCACTGGGTCCAGGGGCGAGTTCAAGTCCTGAATACCCTTGTTAATTTTCTGTCTCGTTGATCTGTCTAATATTGACAGTGGGGTGTTAAAGTCTCCCACTATTATTTTGTGGGAGTCTAAGTCTCTTTGTAGGTCTCTAAGAACTTGCTTTATGAATCCGAGTGCTCCTGTGTTGGGTGTATGTATATTTAGGATAGTTAGCTCTTCTTGTTACAATGATCCCTTTACCAGTATGTAATGCCCTTCTTTGTCTCTTTTGATCTTTGTTGGTTTAAAGTCTGTTTTATCAGAGATTAGGATTGCAATTGGCACAAGACAAGGATGCCCTCTCTCACCACTCCTTTTCAACATAGTATTGGAAGTTCTGGCTAGGGCAATCAGGCAAGGGAAAGAAATAAAGGGTATTCAAATCTATCCATCTGACAAAGGGCTAATATCCAGAATCTACAAAGAAATTAAACAAATTTACAAGAAAGAAACAAACAACCCCATCAAAAAACATATGAAAAAAATCCCATCATCACTGGGAACTAGACAATTGCAAATCAAAACCACAGTGAGATACCATCTCATTCCAGTTAGAATAGCAATCATTAAAGTCAGGAAACAACAGATGTTGGAGAGGATGTGAAGAAATAGGAACACTTTTACACCACTGGTGGGAGTGTAAATTAGTTCAACCATTGAGGAAGACAGTGTGGTGATTATTCAATGATCTAGATCTAGAAATAGCATTTGACCCAGCAATCCCATTACTGGGTATATACCCAAAAGATTATAAATCATTCTACTATAAAGACACATGCACACGTATGTTTATTGCAAGCACTGTTCACAATAGCAAAGACTTGAAACCAATCCAAATGCCCATCAGTGATAGACTAGATAAAGAAAATGTGTCACATACACACCGTGGAATACTATGCAGCCATAAAAAAGGGTGGATTCATGTCCTTTGCAGGGACATGTATGAAGTTGGAAACCATCATTCTCAGCAATTTAACACAAGAACAGAAAGCCAAACACTGCATGTTCTCACTCATAAGTGAGAGTTGAACAATGGGAACACATGGACAGGGGAGGGCATCACACACCAGGGCCTGTTGGGAGGTGGGGGTCTGGGGGATGGATAGCATTAGGAGAAATAACTAATGTAGATGATGGGTTGATGGGTGCAGCAAACCACCATGGCATGTAACAAACCTGCACATTCTGCACATGTAACCCAGAACTTAAAGTATAATAAAAAGATAAAATGATTTCATTTTTTATGGTCAAAATGTATTCTATTGTGTATATATACCGCATTTTTTCTATATGTTCATCTGTTGATGGAAACTTAGTTTGATTCAATGTCTTTGCTATTGTTAATAGTGCTGTAATAAACATGTCAATGCAGGTATCCCTTTGATATACTGATTTATTTTACTCTGGGTTAATACCCAGTAGTGGAATTGCTGGATTGCATGGTATTCTATGTTTAGTTTTTTTGAGAAATCTCCACATTGTTTTCCACAGTGACTGTACTAATTTACATTCCCGCCAACAGTATATAAGAGTTCCCTTTTTTCCCACGTCCTCACCAGTCTCTGTTTTTTTTTTTTTTTTGTCATTTTAGTACTAGCCATTCTACCTGGGATAAGGTGATATCTCATTGTGGTTTTGATTTGAAAGCCCATGATTAGTGATATTGAGAATTTTTTCATATACATGTTGGTCATTTACATGTCTTTTTTGAAAAATGTCTATTCATGTTCTTTGCTCGCTTTTAAAAGGCATTATTTGGAGTTCTTTAACTGTTAATTTTCTTGAGTTCCTTGTCTATCCTGGATAGTAGTCTCTTGGTGGGACAATCCTTGTGCCTCATTGGTACCAGTGGCAGGTGGAAAATGCCTGTCCTTGGGCCCCAGGGTAGCATAAACTGGCACTAGTGTTAGTGGGCCCAGGTGGACCAATTCTTGAGCATCCTTGTTGGGGTACCTGCAGTGGCAGTCATTGGGTGGGTGGGTGGAAGATTCCTTGGGCCCCTGGGCAGTGAGTGTGGCATGGGTGATGGCAGTAGGAGTGGTGATTCAATTTTCTGGCTCCCAAGCAGTTCACACTGGTGTGGACAGAGGCTGTGATGGGCTTGGCAAGCCAGTCCCCAGACTGGCAGGTGGTGCATGCAAATGGGAGCCAGCTGTGATGGCAGCAACAGGTTTGGTGGGTCTGTCTTCACTCCCCTGGGAAGAGTGTTCAGGTGCCAACAGTGGTGGATGGAACAGGGTCATTCCCAGGCCCCTGGATAATGTGCTTGGGTACTGTAGGATGGAGCAGAGCTGGACGAGGCTGCCCTCAGGCTCCCCAGTGGTGTGTGTGAGCTCTGGCTGTGGTGAGCAGGGGCAAGGTGACTCCCAGGCCCCCAGCAGAATGCTTCAGTGGGTTTGGCAACAGCTATGCTGAGACCTTGCTCCAGGGGCAAGTGGGGTTGCTTTCAGTGACAGTGGCAATAAACAGTCAGCTGGAGAGTATCCACTTCAGGCCAATGTGGTGACTATAAGCAGGGTAGCCTTTCCTTAGCACTCTTTTAATTGTGCAGTTGCCCTCCTATTGGATGTGGTTGGATTGTTGCTAATGGCTCCTGCATTGGTCCTGGTGGCAGCAGCCAGTGGCGGCTCCTGGATGCATACAGGGTATGTCAGTGAGGCATCAGGTATATGGAGATGCAGGGGCTGTTGGCCCCAGGGCAGGATGCAATCTGAGGGGCTGTGCTTTCAAAATGGTGCCATGCCATGGCTGCTTATGACTTAGGTGGGTATGGGTCCCCGTGAGATTTCTCTCTGGAGCAATGCCATTGCATGCTTTCCAGGCAGCTCCCTATGTTAGTCTCAGGGTATGTGTGAGTCAGGGGGCTTTCCTGTGGCTAGGATTGCAGAACTTCATGGTGGGAATATAGACCACTGGAAATCTCTCATTTACTCTTTCCCTGAATTGGGGAGCCTCTTCAGGCTCCAGCCAATCTCAGCTGAGCAGGTTGCCTCACTTCCCTCTCCTTTCTTGCCTTAGGTGTTTCCTGTCATTTGTCTGTGAAATTCCAGCATTCACTCTTACATGATCAATTTGAAATATGATTATCTATTAGCTATTTTTGATACTTTTTGGAGGGGGCAATTACAACATGCATCTAGTCAGCCATCTTGAAGCCATAACTGGGTTTTAAGAGTAATTTTGTTGGACTTCAAAACCTATGTACCACTGTATCGTACTGCTTTTTGGGTGGAAGCATTTCAAATTTATCTCCTTTGTGCTTCTGTATTTGAAGGGACTTCACTAGTTTTTGACCAGCTTCAACCACTTTCACTAGCCCTCTTATTGAGACATATTTTTTGAATAGAGTGGGGAAATAAATTCCAAGGGAATGTTAACTGTGTAGAGAGTTGACCAACAAGGTTCCAGGCTTAAACATTGTTATTCTATGGAGAAGTATCTTGTTCATAGAAGTATCTTGTATTAAGTGTCTTGTAGAACCCTTATACTTTTAGCATCTGGTCGTTTATTGTGTGAGAGTAGATCATTTGAGGTAATCATCTCAGACAAAAATGTTCCCAAATGATCCTGATTTTCTTTAATATCTCATTAACTAAATCACATTATCAACCCACATGCATGTCTGTTTTCTGCCTGTACTACTTTTATAAGCCTTTATTTTCAAAAGTTTACCCCTGTTGCATGATAACAGTAATAACTCATTGATCTGGCAATATTAGGGGAAACTCTGTCCTTGATCTGCTGAAAACAAGCCCTTTGCAATCTCTGCTCATTGTAGAGGGGTTGGGGTTTATGTTTTTATTTCAAACTCAAAATTTTATACAACTATAACATCTAATTGCAAAAAAGTCAAGTAAAAGTCCACTAGTATTTTAAAATGCAGAGAACCTTTGTATAGAACCATTATTCTTCATCTTGATCTGACTATAATCAGGCTTTTAATCAAAAGGTTTGGCATTTTTAAACATCTATGTTTAAAAATGGGCAGTAAAATAGACTTTTGATGCTTGTTACTGTAGCTTGCCTTGTGCTCCAGTAAATATGAGCTTAATAAAATATATAACCAAATTTTTGAATTAAATCCAAACTATTAATAATTTGCCAGACTAGCATTATGCCCATTAAAAAAATTAGAAGATTAAAGCTCCACTTTAACTCAGAAATAAACATTGCATAACCATTCTCCAATTTCCTATTATTTTCTTTTAACTATTCTGCAGTTGGAGTATGAAACCAGATGGCCTTCTACTTAGTGAGGTGAAAGACTAGGTTAAATAAAAGACACTTGATGGAAAAATCCATTACCCTCCTCTATTCTCTTCTGTTCAGTGACATTTAGGGAACTTACACTCTTGAATTTGTGCACTATTTCCACGGGATGATGAAAGAAAGAGAACATCCTTTCTCAAGTTGATAACAATCAGACATTTCTATAATCCATTTAAACTTTTCCAGGCAGAGGCAATAAAGGTGAATGCAGTGGTGTAACCAGAGAAGGGTATGAATCTCTTTTGTGCCTCTCCTCGCTGTGTACTGCTAGTAAGACTGAGCCTGGGCACACATCCCAGGGAGAGAAAACATTCTACTGGTGAAGAGTGTGGACTGTAGCTTTCAATAATGGAATTTGAATTACAGCTCTACCGCCTCCCAGCTTTGATATCTGTGGCAACTTATGTAACCACTTTCAAACCCTAGTTTCATAATCTGTAAAATAGTAAAATAGCCTATATTATCATGGTACTGTTCTGAAGATTAAATAAGATAACCCAGAAGGAGCCATGATAGCCACCTAGACACAGCCAGGAGGAACATCTCCCACCAAGAGACCGGTACTTTGGGAAGACTGGCACACTCTGAATAGATCTTCAGAGGGAAGGCATTGAAAGTGGATGGAGGGAGGATGCAGCTGCTAGGCTGAAGGGGGAGGAAACTGAGAACAGTGCGCAGTGCTGCTGATTACCAGGACTCCTTCCTGTTCCTGGCCTCCATAGACTCCTAAAGAAGGGGTGAGTTGAACAGATGAGGAGTGCCCTGCTCTTACCATGGATTTCTAGAATTCCAGTGGCAGAAGACTCCAAGACCCCTACAGACACTTGAGATGGCAGAGGGAGCTGCTTAGAGAAGTGGCAGGAGCAGGCCTCCAGTCTGTGTGAAGCCCAGAGGGTTTGGGTACTTATGAGAAAGTCTGCAGTGGAGCACAGCCAGCAATGCTCAACTCCCAAGGCTAGCCATATTCCTTTAGAAGACTTTAGCCTTAAGGTGACTGTTGGATCTGGACAGAGCAGGGAGATCTTGCCAGTGGGACACGGCCAGACCAGTCTGAGTGTCCCCCTGTCTGCTGGCCTCTCCTGGGGTCCCAGCCTGGCTGTACCCACTCACTGTGCAGCCTCATATGCCCAAGCATGGCGCTCCCTGGAAGCCCTCATCATAGCTCCTTTGCTGGAAGACCATGCCTGACCATTAGAGGGGTCCAGGAAACTCACTCACCAACATGCAGCACCCCACGAGCACCTTCCTTACATCACAGCCTCTCCTGCTGTTTTGCCATCATGCACTTGTCCACAGCTCCCCACCCCACCACTTTTCCAGTGGGTACTCACAAACAGACCTCCCTTCTTCTCCCCCACTAATGTGTGTATGCACACACATCCCTCCACACCACTGCTGCCAGTATGAGCCCACCCTGATGAACCCCCTGTGGCTGATGCTCAGGCACACAGCTGTGCCACCACCACTGGTGCAAACATGCGCACAGATTCTGGCAACCTTGCCCCCATTAGTGCTCTATCCCTGCTGCTGCTTTCACTGATAAAAGTGTGCATAGGAATGCCACTGCCCTTCTTCAACTGGTGCCCAACCCCAGTCAGTGTTCATGCACCTTGCCATGGTACTGTGGCTGCTGGAATATACCAGTGAGCATGTACCACTCCCACCAGCCTGATGAAGTGCCTTGGCCAGCACCACCCATGACTGTTGTGGCTAGCAGGCTGGGAACACCTAGGCCCCTCCAGTGCAGCAGTATGAGCTAGAGCACAAAGCTGGGGGCCTGGTATCAGACCCCCAGAGTTAGAGCATGCATCCCAATTGTGCTAAGCCGAGCCTAGACCCCCTTAATTTACCGAGAAACAAAGCCAGTTTACTGAACCCACCTTAAACCACAATCAAACACTCAAGGGAATCAAAGAAGATAAAGGCAAAAAATTCCATCTGAAGGACAGAAACTTATAAGAACTTAAAAGATTGAAGGAACACCAGCCTACAGATTAGAAAGAACCAGTACAAGAACTCTGGTAACTCAAAAGACCACAGTTTTCTTACCTTCAAATGACCACACTAGTTCTCTAGCAATGGTTCTTAACCAGGCTGAAATGGCTGAAATGACACACATATAATTCATGATATGGACAGAAATGAAAATCATTGAGATTCAGGAGGAAGTCAAAACCCAAATCCAAGGAATTTAAATAATAAAATAAAATTATACAGGAGTGGAAATACAAAATAGCCATTTTAAGAAAGAACCAAACTGATCTGACAGAGCTGAAAAACTCATTCAATAATTTCATAATATATTAACAGTAAAATAGACCAAGCTTAGGAAAGAATCTCAGAGATCAAAGACTGGTTCTCCAAAATAACTCGATCAAACAAAAACAAAGAATAAAGAATAAAGAAGAATGTACAAAACTTCCAAGAAATATGGGGTTATGAAAAGAGATGAAATTTATGACACATTGTTGTCTCTGACAGCGAGGGATTGAAAGCAAGCAACTCGAAAAACATATTTGAGGATATCATCCATGAAATTTCCCCAACCTCACTGGAGAAGCCAATAATAAAATTAAGGAAATAAAGAGAACCCCTGCAAAATACTGTAAAATATAAGCATTCTCAAGACATATAGTCACCAGATTTTCCAAAGTCAAAATTAAAGAAAAAATGTTAAAGGCAGCTAGAGAGAAGGAGCAGGACAACTACAAAGGGAATCCCAACAGGCCAAGAGTGGATCTTTCAACAGAAACCCTACAAGCCAGAAGAGATGGGGAGCCTATATTCAGCATTCTTTAAGATAAGAAAATCTAACAGAGAAATTTATATCTAGCCAAGCTAAGCTTTATAAGCAAAGGAGAAAGAAGAACCTTTTCAGACAAGCAAATACTAAGAAAATTTGTTACCACAAGATCTGCCTTAAAAGTGGTCCTTAAAGGAGTGCTAAATATAGAAAGGAAAGACTGTTAATGGCCACCATGGAAATACACTTAAGTACATAGACCATTGGCATAATAAAGCAATTACACAATCAAGTCTGCATAATAACCAGCTAACAACATGATGACAGGCTCAAATATGCATATATCAATATTAAACTTTAATGTAAATGGTCTAAATGCCCTCAGAATGGCAAATTGGATAAAGAAGCAAGAGCCAACTATATGCTTTCTTCAGGAGACCCATCTCAAATGCAATGACCTATAGTCTCAAAGAAAGGGATGGAGAAAAATCTATCAAGCAAATGGAAAACAGAAAAGCAGGGGATGCTATCTTAATTTCAGGAAAAACAGACTTTAAACCAACAATGATCATAAAAGACATGACATAATGGTAAAGGATTTAATTCAACAAGAAGACCTAACTATCCTAAATATACATGCACCCAGCGCAGGAGCACACAGACTCATAAAGCAAGTTCTTAGAGACCTATGAAGAGACTTAGATAGTCACGCAGTAATAGTAGGAGACTTCATCACCACCCCCCCAACAGTAACACAGTCCCATTCTGTGACAGTGACACAGTCTCATTCACAATAGTCACAAAAAGAATGAAATACCTAGGAACACACCTAACCAGGGAGGTGAATGATCTCTACAATGGGAATTGTAAAACACTGTTCAAAGAAATCAGAGATGACACAAACAAATGAAAAAACATTTCATGATCATGGATAGGAAGAATCAACATTGTTTAGATGGACATCCTGCAGAAAGCAATGTACAGAGTCAATGCCGTTCCTATTAAACTACCAATGACATTCTTGACAGAATTAGAAAAAAATCAACTTTAAAATTTAAGTGGAACCAAAAAAGAGCCTGAATAGCCAAGACAATCCTAAGAAAAAAAAAAAAAGCTGAAGGCATCACATTTCAAACCATACCACAAGGCTACAGTAACCAAAATAGCATGATACTGGTATAAAAACAGACGTGGCCAGGCACGGTGGCTCACACCTGCAATCCTAGCATTTTGGGAGGGCGAGGCAGGCAGATCACCTGAGGTCAGGAGATAAAAACCAGCCTGGCCAACATGGTGAAACTCGGTCTCTACTAAAAATACAAAAAAAAATTAGCCGGGTGTGCTGGCTCATGTCTGTAATCCCTGCCTTGGGAGGCTGAGGCAGGAGAATTGCTTGTACCTGGGAGGTGGAGACTGCAGTGGGCTGAGATCGCGCCACTGCACTCCAGGCTGGGTGACAGAGTGAGACTCCTTCTAAAAAAAAAAAAAAAAAAAAAAAAACCAGACACATGGACCGATGGAACAGAGTAGAGAGCACACAACACAGAAATAAAGCCATACACCTCAATCATTTGCTCTCTGACAAAGCTAACAAAAACAAGCAATGGGGAAATGACTTTCTATTCAGTAAATAGTGGTAGGATAACTGGCTAACCATATGCAGAAGATTGAAAATGTATCATTTCCTTTCACCATATACAGAAACCAATTCAAGGTGCATTATAGACAAATATGAAACCCAAAACTATAAAGACTCTAGTAGTAAACTAGGAAGTACCATTCTAGACATAGGTCCTGGCAAAGATTTCATGATAAGGACTCAAATGCAATTGTAACAACAACAAAAATTGACAAGTAGGAGCTAATTTTACTAAGAGCTTCTGCACAGCTAAAGAAACTATCAACAGAGTAAACATATGACTTACAGAATGGGAGAAAATATTTGCAAACTGTGCATTTGACAAAGGTCTAATATCCAACATCTATAAGCAACTTAAATCAACAAGAAAGAAACAAACAACCCCATTGAAAAATGGGCAAAGAACATAAACATACACTTTTGAAAAGAAGACGTACATGTGGCCAACAAGCATATGAAAAAATGATCAACATTACTGATGATTAGAGCAATGCAAATGAAAACCACAATGTGATAACATTTCACACCAGTCAGAATGGCTATTTATTAAACAGTCAAATAAATAAGAGATACTGGTGAGGTTGTGCAGAAAGGGGAATGCTTATAAACTACTGGTGGGAATATAAATTAGTTCAGCCATTGTGAAAAGTAGTTTTATTCTCTAAAAACTTCAAATGAAACTACCATTTGACCCAGCAATAACATTACTCAGTACATGCCTGAAGGAATATACATCATTCTACCATAAAGACAGCCACACATGTATGTTCATCGCAGCACTATTCACAATAGCAAACATATAGAATCAACCTAAATGCTCATCAGTGAGTGGACAGGCATATGAAAAGGCGTTCAATATCATTGATTATCAGAGAAATGCAAATCAAAAGTACAATGAGATGTCATCTCACCCCAGTTAAAAAACCTTGTATCGAAAAGACAGGCAATAACAGATGCTGGTGAGGATGTCGAGAAAAAGGAACCCTTGTACACTGTTGGTGGGCAGGTAAATTAGTACATCCACTATGGAGAACAGTTTGGCAGTTTCTCAAGAAGCTAAAAATTGAGCTACCATATGATCCAGCAACTCACTGCTGGGTATATACCCAAAAGAAAGAAAATCAGTATATTCAAGATATATCTGCACGCCATATATTGGTTGCAGCACGTTTTACAATAGCTAAGATTTGGAAGCAACCTAAGTGCTAATCAACAGATGAATGGATTTTAAAAATGTGGTGCATATGCACAATAAAGTACTACTCAGCTATTAAAAAAGAATGAGACTCAAACATTTGAAACAAATGCAAATGTTTGGAACTGGAGATCATTCTGTTAAGCGAAATAAGCCAGGCATAGAAAAACAAACATCATATGTTCTCACTCATTTGTGGGAGGCAAAAATCAAAACCACTGAACTCATGGATATCGAGAGTAGAGGGATGGTTACCAGAGCCTGGGAAGGGGACTGGGGGTTTTGTGGGAAGGTGGGGATGGTTATTTGGTACCAAAAATTAGAAAGAATGAATAAGACCTACTATTTGATAGCACAGCAAGGTGACTGTAGTCAATAATAGTTTGATTGTACATTTTACAATAACTCAAAGAGTATAATTGGATTGTTTATAACTCAAATGATAAATTCTTGAGGGAATGGATGTCCCATTTTCCATGATGTGCTTATTTCACATTGCATATGGATATCAAAATATCTCTTGTACCCCGTAAATATATATACCTACTATGTACCCACAACAATTAAAAAAATATCTAAATGCTCATCAATGGCAGACTGGATAAAGGAAATGTGGTACATATACACCATGGAATACTACACAGCTAGAGCAAAAAATAAGATTATATGTCTTTTGCAGCAAGATGGATGGAGCTAGAGGCCATTATCCTAAGCAAACGACTACAGAAACACATAACCAAATATTGTGTATTCTCATTTATAAGTGCGAGCTGAACACTGAGAACACATGAACAGAAAGAAGAGAACAACAGACACCAGTGCCTAATTGAGAATGAAGAGTGGGAGGAGGGTGAGGATCAAAACTATCTATTGAGTATTATCTTATTACTTGGGTGATGACATATTCTGTACAGCAAATCCCTGTGACACACAATTTACCTACATAACAAACCTGCACATATACTGCTGAACCTAAAACAAAAGCTAAAAAATAAGATAACTCATTTCAAATAGTTACCAGTGTCTTATATATAGTATATGATCAATAACTATTAATTACTATTATGAATTATAAATACTATTGTTATTGAAGGAAGAGAAGGGGAATGCAAATATTAACCTGGGGCACCATCTCTGTGCCCTTTCATTCCACATTTTCCTTCATGAAAGAGAGTGACAAAGGTACACAATCTCACATAGCAGCTATCAGAAACATAGCTGAAAGTTGAATGTGGGCCTTCTTGATAGTGTGTGGCCATGAGGCAAGGTACTCTAGGACTGTGTGTAAAATAAGAGTATGCAGGCACAGCCACACAGATGCACACTCACCCACTGTAGTCAGAGTCCTCTCTCTAAAGAGTAAATATAACCCTTATTTAAAATCATAAAATGTTTTCCCATTCCCCTTAGGGTAGACTTCAAATCCTTTCATGAGGCTCGTAAGGTGATTTTTACCTGGCTATTCAGCCTAGTCATTCTTATCTTCTGTATTAGTCCATTCCCACATTGCTATAAAGACATACCTGAGACTAGGTAATTTATAAAGAAAAGAGGTTTAATTGACTCACAGCTTTCTGAAGGCTGTACAGGAAGCACAGGTGGGTAGGCCTCAGGAAATTTGCAATCATGGCGGAAGGTGAAGAGGAAGCAAGCACATCTTACACGGAGCAGGAAGAGAGAGAGAATGGGAAGGTGCTACACACTTTTCAAAGAACTCACGGGTTCTCAGATCTCATGAGAACTCTATCATGAGACAGCACTAGGTGAAAATGCTAAACCATTAGAAAACACCCACATGATCCAGTCATCTCCCACCAGGACACACTTCCAACATTGTGAATTATAATTCAACATGAGATTTGGTTGCAGACACAGAGCCAAACCATGTCATCTTTCCTTTCTCTGTTCCAGCTGCTTTGAGGTTATTTCATTTATTTGAATGTGCCATGTTTTGCAATTTTTGTATGTTGTTGCTGCTCCTTTAGTTTCCCCCTTTTCTTTTCCAAACTAACTATTTACTTGTGCTTCAAGCTAAGCTTAAATGACCTCTTCATGGAAGGCTTCCTTGACCCCCTAGACTAGTGTATCACACTTATAGGTATGCTGTGAGAGCATAATGTACCCCTCTTTTCTGTAGCATCTTTGAAAACTTGTTATGGACTGAATTGTGTCCCCCTCCAGATTTATTTGTTGAACCAGTGTAACTGTTGTATGAGATAGGGCTTGTAGGATGTAATTAAGGTTAAATGGGGGTAACAATGGTGGGGCTTTAATCCAACAGGACTGGTATCTTTATAAATAGAGGAGGGGATAACAGAGATATCCTTTTTCTGTGCAAACACAGAGAAAAGGCCATGTGAGGACACAGCAAGAATGTGGTCATCTGCAAGCCAAGGAGAGGACTTACCAGAAACCAACTCTGCTAGCATCTTGATTTTAAACTTCTAGCTTTGAGAAATGTGAAAAAAAAAATAAGTGTTTGTTGTTTAACCCATACGTTCTATGGTATTCTGCTAGGCAACTTGAGCAAACTACAATAGTATTTTAATTGTTTAATTATTTAATGTCTGTTTTTTTGTGATTTTTTAAAGTACCTTATGAGCCAAGAACAGTGTCTGCCTCATTTATTTTTTATACCTCCAGGGCCTATAAGAGTACTGGACACATAGTAGATTTTGAATAAATATTTATTCGATAAATAAGCTGCTACTTTTTTCCTTTATAAACTACGGGATCATTAGAATACACGTCTCACTTGTTACTACTGTATGTTAAGCATACCTAATGAAGGACAATTCATTCATTCATTCATTCATTCATACATTTATCAAATACATTGATCAGAGCAAAGTGAAAACCTGTGATAAACAGAGAAGAAAACTAGAGATTCAGTTTGGGCTGAAAACCTTTTGCTATGCTTCTTTTCTGACAAAACATAAACAAAGGAGACAAAAACTAACATTTTCATTGTTCTTTAACGTGATGATCACATAGGTTCTCAGAGGTTATATACCATAAAAATATATTCCTCAATTGCCAGCATTAATTTTAATCTTGAAAGGCTTTTAACATGAGTGAATGAGATTTCCTTATAGACATCTTTAACAGGCCAAGGTTAGATTTAAATTTAGATTGTTTGGCTAGAGAATCAGCTTCTTACTACTTGATGCCTTCTCGTGTATTACTCCTAGTATACACAAATAATATAATGTTTTCCTTGGAAATAGTTTATCGGTACTTGGCAGTGATGCCTTTCCTTCTTTGTCCTTCTTATACTAGCTCTTGTCACAATCAAGAAGAAAATAAATAAATAATCTTATTAAGACTAATGATTTCTTCAACAGCTTTCTGACTGTATTAGTAATGAGGTGATGCTTTCTGTAGCAGAAAATAAAATGCAACCCATGAATTTATGACTACTTACTGAATTTTATGTGATTTAGTGATACATTTCATGAGCATTTTCACTATGGTATCTTCCAGAAGACCCTGTGTAATATTTTTAGGCTTAAAAACAAACCTCTGTTTGTGTGATTTCAATTTCAGCATGCACAATTTTTTTATACCAACTATAAGAAAAGATAGAACATTTGCACCTTCACTTTTGCTAGGTAATTTGGTACCCCCTTTTGTCTCTTTTATGTAATGCAGATTGGAAGATAAGGAGTCTCCAAAGGCCAAGTATATACTTAAAGTAGCTGGACCTCTATTAATGAAGAAGATGCATTGCAATGATAGATTTGGTTTTCAGAAATTTTCTTAGCAGAGGTAACTATTTAAGAGACCTAGGACATGGCATTTTAGCCCCATGTTCACATGGTGGTATTGCTTCCCAACTCTTGGAGATCACTGTTCCACACCCATGAACTCCTGACTCTCTCCTTGAATAACTTGCCAATCTCTATTGACACGTGATCACTATTCTTCTAAATCTGGGAGACAGGTACATAGTCTTCTGTTCTGCTGGGTTCAGGTCATGTACTTCAGAGAGAGCTTACTGCTTCGTCTTTAAGTTACTATCACCTCTAACAAATGGAAAAACATTCCATGCTCATGGATAGGAAGATTCAATATCATGAAAATGGCCATACTGCCGAAAGTAAGTATTCCACTGGGCTATGTGTCTGTTTTTATGCCAGCACCATGCTGTATTGATTACTGTAGCTCTGCCATATAATTTAAAGTCAGGTACTGTGATTCCTCCAGTTTCATTCTTTTGGCTTAGGATATCTTTTGCTATCCTGGTTGTAGTTTCATGTAAATTTTAGGATTGTTTTTGTCTATTTCTGTGAAGAATGCCATCGGTATTTTGATAAGGATTGCATCAAATCTGTAGATTGCTTGGGGTAGTATGGGCATTTTAACAATATTGATTCTTTCCATCTATGAACATGGAATATTTTCCCAATTTTTGGTGTCCTCTTCAATTTCTTTCATCACTGTTTTATAGTTTTCATTGTAGAAACCTTTCAATCCTTTGATTAAGTTAATTCCTAGTTATTTAATTTTGTGTGTGGCTATGGGATTACTTTTTAACTTCTTTTTCAAATTGTTCACTGTTGGCATATAGAACTGCTACTAATTTTTGTATGTTAATTTTGTATCCTGCAACTTTACTGAATTTGTTTATAAGTTCTAATAGTTTTCTTTTGGAATCTTTAGGTTTCTCCAAATATAAGATGATATAATCTGCAAACGAGGATAATTTGACTTCTTCCTTTTCAATTTGGATGTATTTTATATCTTTCTCTTGTCTGATTGCTTTAGCATGGACTTCCAGTGCTATGTTGAATAACAGTGGTGACAATGGACATTCCTGCCGTATTCCATGTCTTAGAGGAAAGGCTTTCTGTTTTTGCCCATTCACTATGATATTAGCTGTGGGTCTGTCATATATGGCTTTTATTATGCTGAGGTAAGTTCTTTTTATCCTCAGTTTTTTCAGGGTTTTTATCATGAAGGAATGTTAAAGTTTTTGAAATGTTTTTTTCAGCATCAATTGAAATGATCATATGGTTTTTATCCTTCGTTCTGTTGATATGACGTATTACATCGATTGATTTCTGTATGTTGAGCCATCCTTGCAACCCTGGGACAAATCCCACTTGATCATGATGAATGATCTTTCTAATGTAGTGTTGAATTCTGTTTGCTAGTATTTTGCTGAGGATTTTTGCCTCAATATTCATCAGAGATATTGGCCTTTAGTTTTCTTTTTTTTCTTTCTCTCTTTTCTTTTTCTTTCTTTCTTTCTTTCTTTCTTTCTTTCTTTCTTTCTTTCTTTCTTTCTTTCTTTCTTTTTTCTTTCTTTCTTTCCTTCCTTCCTTCCTTCCTTCCTTTCTTTCTTTTCTTTTCTTTCTTTCTTTCCTTTTTCTTTCTTTCTTTTTTTTTTGGAGTTTCATTCTTGTCACCCAGGCTGGAGTGCAGTGGTGTGATCTCTGCTCACTGCAACCTCTGCTTCCTGGGTTCAAGTGATTCTTCTGCCTCAGCCACCCAAGTAGCTGCAATTACAGGCATGTGCCACCACGCCTAGCTACTTTTTGTATTTTTAGTCAAACTCCTGACCTCAGGTGATCCACCCACCTCGGCCTCCCAAAGTGCTAGGATTACAGGCGTGAGCCACTGCACCCAGCCAGTTTTCCTTTTTTTGATGTGTCTTTGTCTGGTTTTGGTATCAGAGTAATACTGGCCTCATAGAATAAGTTTAGCAGTATTCCCTCCTCCTCCAGTTTTTGGAATAGAGGAGTAGGGTTGGTATTAATTCTTCTCTAAATGTTTGGTAGAATTTGGCAGTGAAGTCATCAGGCTCCAGGCCATTACTTTCAATGGCGAAAATCGTAATTATTTTTGCACCAACCTAATAATATTTTAGTTTTGATCTCATTATTTGTTATTCTTCTGTTCAGGTTTTGGAATTCTTCCTAGTTCAATCTTAGCAGGTTTTATGTATCTAGGAATTTGTCAATTTCTTCTAGCCTTTCCAATTTATAGGCATATAGTTGCTCATAGTAGCCACTAATGATCTCTTGAATTTCTACAGTATCAGTTATAATGTCTCCTTTTTCATTTCTAAGTTTATTTGGATATTTTTTTTCTTAGTCTGGCTGTTTGTCAATTTTATTTAATCTTTCAAAAATGACATTTTATTGATCTTTTGTACCTTCTTTCATTAATTTCTGCTTTAATCTTTATTATTTCTTTTCTTCTACTTATTTGGGTTTTGTTTGATTTTGCTTTTCCAAGATGTATCATTAGATTGTTCAGTTGAAGTCTTTCCTCTTTTTCATGTAAGCACTTATAGCTATAAACTACCCACTTAGTACTGCCTTTGCTGTGTCCCATAGGTTTTGGTATGTTGTGTTTCTATTATCATTTGTTTTGAGGAATTTTTCAATTTCCTTCTTGATTTATTCATTGACCCACTGGTCACTCAGGAGCATATTGTTTAGTTTCCAGGTATTTGTATAGCTTCCAAAATTCTTTTATTATTAATTTCTAGTTGTATTTCATTGTGGTCAGGGAAGATGCTTGGTAGTATTTCAATTTTTGGAATGTTTTAAGACTTGTGACCTAATGTGATCTATCCTTGAGAATGATCATGTGCTAAGGAAAAGAGTGTGTATTCTGTAGCTGTTGGATGAAATATTGTGTAAATAACTATTAAATTCATTTGGTCTATATTGCAGATAAATTCTGATGTTTCTTTGTTGATTTTCTGTCTGGAAGATCTGTCCTATGCTGAAAGTGGTTTGTTAATTCTCCATCTATTATTGTATTAGGGCCTATCTCTCTCTTTATCTCTAATAACATTTCTTTATATATCTGGGTGCTCCAGTATTGGGTGCATATATATTTAAAATTGTTATATACTCTTGCTGAATTAGCCCTTTTATGATTATGTTGCGATCTTCTTTGTCTCTTCTCATAGTTTTTGTATTGAAATCAATTTCATCTGATATAAGTATAGTGACTCCTGCTTTTTCTTGGTTTCCATTGGCACAGAATATCTTTTTCTAACTCTTTACTTTTAGTCTATGTGTATCTTTATAGGTGAAGTGTATTTTTTGTAGGCAACAGATCAAGGGGTTTTGTTTTTTCATCCATTTAGCCAGTCTATGTCTTTTTATTAGAGTTTAGTCCATTTACATTGAATGTTATTATTGGTAAGTAAGGACTTACTCTTGTCATTTAGTTATGTGTTTCTGGTTGTTTTGTGGTCTTCTCATCCTTCTTCCTTTCCTTCCTGCCTTCCTTTAGCAAAGGTGATTTTCTCTTGTGATATGATTTAGTTTATTGCTGATATGTTTTGACTGTATCCCCACCCAAAATCTCATGTTAAATTATAATCCCCATAATACCCATGTGTCAAGAGAGAGACCAGGTGGAGGCAATTGATTCATGGTGGTGGTTTCCCCCATGCTGTTCTCATAATAGTGAGTGAGTTCTCACAACATCTGATGACTTTGTAAGTGTTTAGTAGTTCCTCCTGCATTCATTCTCCCTCCTGTCACCTTGTGAAGAAGGTGCCTTGCTTCCCCTTCTTCCATGATTATGAGCTTCCTGAGGTCTCCCCAGCCATGTGGAACTGTGAGTCAATTAAACCTCCTTCCTTTATAAATTACTCAGTCTCAAGTAGTTCTTTATAGCAGTGTGTAAATGGACAAATACACTTACTTTTCATGTTTTGTGTATCCATTGTGTGTTTTTTTATTTGAGGTTACCATTAGGCTTGCAAATACTATTTTATCACCCATTTTTAACCTGAGTACAGCATAACACTATTTGCTTAAACAAACAAGCAAAAATCAAACTAATAATAACTCTATGCCTTAACTTTGTTCCCCTGCTTTTTAACTTTTTGTTTCTATTTATATCTTTTTGTATTGACTATGTCTTGAAAAGTTGTTGTAATTATTATTTTTGATTGCTTCATAGTTTATTCTTTCTACTTAGGATAACAATAGTTTACATACCACAGTTATAGTGTTACAATAGTCTGTGTTTTTCTGTGTACTTACTATTACAAATAAGTTTTGTACCTTCAGGTGATTACTTATTGCTTATTAATGCTTTTTTCTTTCTAATTTGGTGTCTTGGCATTGAATAGTTGGGTATTTATTGTAGGCTTCACCATCTGAGCTTATCTGTAGCTGTCCTTGTTGCGAAAGCTTTGCAGATATTTGTAAAGGCTTGGGTGTTATGACCTAAGCTTTTTCTGCTTCAGGGGGCCTGCCAAGCCTAGTAATACTGTAGTTCTTGTAGACTTGTAGAGGTACCACCTTGATGGTAGTAGAGAAAATCTTGAATTTTCTGGATTACCCGACAGAGACTCTTGTTCTCTTCCCTTACTTTCACCCAAACATTCAGCATGTCTCTCTCTATTCTGAGCCATCTAAAGTTGTAGGTGGAGTGACACAAGCACCCTTGTGGCCACCACCATTCTGAATGCACTGGATGAGACCTGAAGTCAGCAGAATGGTGGGTCTCACCCAAGGTTTGCTAGAACTAGTCCCTGGATTCTGCCTATGTTTGCTCAAGGCCCTGGGCTCTACAAAGAGCAGGTGGCAAAGTCAGCCAGGCTTATGTCCTTTCCTTCAGGATAGCAAGTTTCCCCAGGCCCCAGATGAGTCTAGAGTTGCCAACCAGGAGTCTGAGTGTAGAGTGAAAAAACTTAGAGGCCCACCTGGTGTTCTATTGTATTATGGCTAAGATGGCACTCAAACCATAAGATGCAGTCCTTCCCACTCTTCCCTCCCGTTTCCAAAGGTACAGGAGCCTCACCCTAAAGCCACCACCACCCAAGGCCATGAGGAGTAGTGTTAGAGTACCATTGATGTTCCCTGAAGGCCCAAGGTCCCTTAGGTCAGCTTGTTGTGAATGCTGAGTGGCAGGACAATGTGCTGCCCTTTGGCCCAGCACAGGTACAGAAATGCTGTCTGAGAGTCAAATCCTGGAATTGGGGACCCCTAAAGCCTGCTTGGTGCTCTAACCCCCCCCCATAGTCATGTTGGTACCTAAGGTATAAGACAAAGTCCCCTTTACTTTTCTCTGTACGTTTCTCAAGCAGAAGGAGTTTTGTCCTCTTGCCACCATAGCTGCTTATGCACTGAGTCTTCCCTGAAGCTTGCAAGTCTCACCGAAGGCCCTTGTTGTAGTGCCTGGGTATTGTTGCTGGTTATTCAGGGCTAAAGGTCTCTTCAGTTAGCAGGTAATGAATGCGCCAGGACTACATCCTTTTCTTCAATGTACCATCTTCCCTTCTGGCCCAGGGTGTATCTAGAAATGTCATTTGGGAGCTAGGGCCTGGAATGGGGGCCTCATGACTCTGAACGATGCCCTATCCTGCTGTGGCTTGGCTGGTATCCTAGATGCAAGACAAAGTCCTTCTCACTCTTCCCTCTCCTCTCCTCAAGTAGAAGGAAGGGGTCTCTTTTGGGGCCATGAACTGCACAGCCTGGGGTTAGGGGAGAGGTGGTGCCAGCACTCTCTTCACTGCCCCAGCTGGCTTTTCAGTATGTCATTTGTCCCTCTAGTCCACTGCCTCTGAGCATAGTTCAGCACTAGGATTCACCTAAGATTTTCAGTCCTTACAGCTTAGACTGCCTTTCAAGTTTACCAGGAGACACAGAACACTGTAGCTTTCAGTAGCAAGGTTTGCAGACACTCCCAAGTTCCTATTGCTGGCATTAGTTATTCCCCTCTGACTAGGGCTATTTTAGATGCTCCCTCTGTGGGCTGGCATCAGCTGCATTTGGTCCGGTTTTCCTTTCTGCTCTAACAGGACAGCACAGAGTTCAATGCCTCATAATTTCATAATTGCTTTGTTCTCCCTTTGCCAGTGCCCAGAAATGCTCTCTGCACCATGATGCTTTGCCGGGGTTGGGGAGGGGTGACATCAGCAACTCAGGACTGTTTTTTCTATCTCTTCAGTGCCTCTTCCATTGATATAAAGTTAAAACCAGATACTATAAGTGCTCACCTTACTTGGGTTCTTATGAAGGTGTTTTTTTTTTTTTTTTTTCTGTATAGATAGTTGTTAATTTGGTGTCCTTGTCAGCGGGATGATCGGTTGGGTGTAACATTCTGCCATCACACTCGGTCTCCCAGTGAGCACTTATGTCTGAGATAAAGTCTACCACTCTTCTGAATCAGTGGATCTACAATGGTAAATATCATGAGAACAAATCTGGGTAATGGTGAACATACATATTTATAGTCTGGGGTTTTTGATAACCTCAGTGTTGACCTATCATCTTTCTTACCACATAGGACATTATAATTATCAAAAAGTTATACTGTGAGATTTGTGCCTTTCAGTTTTCCACTTGATCCTGGCCCAACTTTCCTGCTGCTTTAGCTGACTCCAGCCTCAGGACCTTTAATTGTGTATGGAAAAACCTCAGAGAATCCTCACTTTGCTCAACTAAACTAATTATCAACTAAAAATAACCAACTCACTACTTTCTATGGTTATCAGTATCTTTGGGCAAAATGTACCCAATGCTCAGTGAGATGATGCTAAAGATTTCACAGACAATGCAAAGTGACAATGAAAGATGGTAAACCTAAAATTTAAAGCTCTATTTTTGGAAAACTGCTATCCTGCCATTTACTTCTCATCAGACAGCAGCACAGAGCTATCCTTGTGTTCTTAAATACATAATTGAGGGAATATAGCTGGTTACTTATCTTTAGTTTGTTTTTCTTAAATTGGAGAACAGAAGTGTTTTTCTTTCCAAATTGATTATTTGTGGTACAAATGAATCTAAATCTGTAAGCATTAATATCCACTATTCATTACAAATCACACTGCCTCACTAAATGGGAGAAGACTGTGTTAAAACTGTATTCTTTGTTCATTATGGCTTACTACCAGAAACGGTGGACTGTTGAGCTACAGAAATTGTTAAAATTTTCTGCATGTCAGAAACAAAATACCTAAATATTTAAACATTTCCAGACTGACAGATCTTTAGACATGGATAAAAATTCAATCCTCATGAAGCCAAGTCAAGCCACAAGGTAGGTTAGCCTTATTTCTAGAGAGGAGCAGTAAGAAAAAAAATTTAAAATATATTAAACGTTATGCTTATTACTTGTGTGCAATCATTACATCCTGTCTTTAGCAGAGAGCAAAGGGATTGGATCCTATCTTAATGACCCTCACACTAACATACAGTTTTATATCGTTAGGCTGTTTCTACATCCAGGCAGATAGCCCAGAGCAATACTGCTTTTCTGAGTTAGAAACAAAGAATTCTATTTGAACAAGAAATTCTGTGTAAAAGATGTACTCATAAGCCTCTGCTTTTAGACAGAAATTTATACTTAACAGACTTATAGAATCTTTATATATATATATTATACTTTAAGTTCTAGGGTACATGTGCACAACGTGCAGGTTTGTTACATATGTATACATGTGCCATGTTGGTGTGCTGCACCCATTAACTTGTCATTAGGTATATCTCCTAATGCTATCCCTCCCCCCTCCCCCCACCCCACAACAGGCCCTGGTGTGTGATGTTCCCCTTCCTGTGTCCAAGTGTTCTCATTGTTCAATTCCCACCTATGAGTGAGAACATGCGGTGTTTGGTTTTTTGTCCTTGCGATAGTTTGCTGAGAATGATGGTTTCCAGCTTCATCCTTGGACATGAACTCATCATTTTTTATGGCTGCATAGTATTCCATGGTATATATGTGCCACATTTTCTTAATCCAGTCTATCATTGTTGGACATTTGGGTTGGTTCCAAGTCTTTGCTATTGTGAGAATCTTAAAACTAAAAGGGATTTGAGAAAACATCTAGTCTACTCTGCTTATTTTTCTAGATTAGGAAATTTAGGCCTGAGTAAGGGAAGGGTTTTGCCTAAGTTCCTATGGCTAGTCATTGCCAGAAACTGGGATTAAAATCCAGGTCTTTTCATTTATAGTCCAGGAGTCTTTTTATCAAATGTATGTTGCTTCTCTTCCCTTCAGAAAGGAAATAAACTGTGGTTGTTAGAAACACAGTCTTGAGGGCTAACTTGCATGAGTTAGGCTCCTTATTCTGTCCCCTTGCTAATGTGTGATATATGGCAAATCAAACTTTGGTTCTCATTTTCTCACTGTAAGATGAGGATAGTAATACCGTTTATTTCATAGGATTACTGTGGGGATTAAATGCCTCAAATAATGTAAAACACTTAGGACAGTGCCTGCCACATGGTAAGCTGTCAAAAGTGGTATTATTTTATTATTATACTATTAAGGTAATTGGTTTAATGAAGATAGCATTTTCTGACAAAATATTTAACAACTATCTGATATTTGGAAATAGTGAATAAAGAAACAGTAAATGGAAATGCCAACAGACAGCTTTAAACACACCAGCCTATTGGCAGAACTCCATTATTTAAAGGCTCTGTCTGGTCCCTCAAGACATACCTGATGTCAAAAAGGGAGCATCGCTGCTTCTGCACAGATTTCAAGTTAATTTCACCTGTTCTTCCCAACAACTCATAGCACTCCCCCAAAGCATCTACTTATCATTGGTTTATACTTTTCTTTTTGTTAGGAATATTTACTGTTACTCTTAAAACCAGTGCCAGAAGGACCGAGCAGCATCAACCTTTTGGGAGCAAAGACTCTGGAACCTGCAAAGAAACAAAAAACCAAAAAACAAACAAACAAACAAAATGAAAATGCATGTGGTAGTCATTAATGTTATTTGCTAAATATTCTAATTCTGTCCGCCTTCTGACTCATGATAGGCTTGTACTATCTGGACCCTTATTGTTGTGCAAGGTTGTGTGACCAGTTCTGGCCAATAGCTTGCAAGCAGTAGTGACATGTGTTACTTCTGGCTGAGTACTTAACCAATATATTAATTAGAGCTCTCTTTCCCTCTGCCATGATAATAAACAATGTTCCAGCAAGTGGCTATTTCATCATCCTGGGTCCTAAGAAGAGGCAACGTGAAGCAGATACCCCTGCTTACCCTTGATGAATACACAGCATGGGCAAGAATTAATCTTTAGTTTTTTTGAAGCCACTGAGATTTGGGAGTGTGTTACTGAAGCACAGCTTAACCTATCCTGATGGAAACATCTTTCTTTATGTAGCCTTTCTAAAGACATCCCCACTACTTATCTTTGCTTGCAAATTTAAGTTGAATTAAATGCCATTTTTCTATAAACAATATGGCATGGATATAGCAGGGCCAAAGGGAAAATGGTAGTCCTGGAGTTTTGATTTTTTATTTTGGGAGATATAGATGTGATGCAGAAATTTCACTATGCTTGGTAAATTATCAAATGGCATTCTATCTACATAGGTTTTGCTTAATATGTATTTAATAAGATAAAGCTTCACATTGTAAGCTCTGGAGCAATTGACACAAAAAATAATAAAAATAATGGTAGACTTAAAGCCAAACATATCAATAGTCAATTTAAATATAAATGAACTAAACACATAAAGGGCAGTGATTTACCGGACTGGATAAAAAAATAAGAAGACCTAAATAGATGCTATCTACAAAAGAGATATTTTAAATTTAAAGATATAGATAATCTGAAGATAAAAGGATGGGAAAGGATATACTATGTAAACTCTAAGTTTCACAAATGTGTCTGAGAAAGGCTCAGAAATGTACCCTGGAAAGTATTACAGTTGGGTAAATGAGAAAGAGAAAAAAGATATTCAAGCAAAGTACAGATTTTAATTGTTTTCAAATACTAAGCATTATTTTATATATTTTTTAAATAATTGTAGGTGTTTTTCATGTTGAAAGAAGAAACATCTGGAGCCTTTTGAGATAAAGCAGTCATACAAAAAACCTCATAAAATATTAATATTTAGAATGCAGAGGACTTGAAAGTCATTTAATCCAGCATTTCCAAATGACATAGAAATGCCACTTATGGTACGCTGAAAGGTGGCATTAAAAAACATTTTTAAAGCTATGAATTTAATAAGATTCACCAGGAAACACTATAACTAGCATATTACAATCATGATTTCACCAATATTATTTACTACTAAACACAAAACGTGTTTTAATTTAAAGAAAATTATTAGGTAATAATAATACTATTAGGTAATATTATTATTACCTAATAGTATTATTATAATACTTATTATTACCTAATAATATTATTATAATACTTATTATTACCTAATAATATTATTATAATACT
>NW_026652282.1:98507519-98531123 GCF_009828535.3 Hylobates moloch | reverse complement strand
TGGGTTTGTCATAGATAGCTCTTATTATTTTGAGATACGTCCCATCAATACCTAATTTATTGAGAGTTTTTAGCATGAAGCGTTGTTGAATTTTGTCAAAGGCCTTTTCTACATCTATTGAGATAATCATGTGGTTTTTGTCTTTGGTTCTGTTTGTATGCTGGATTACATTTATTGATTTGCATATGTTGAACCAGCCTGGCATCCCAGGGATGAAGCCCACTTGATCATGGTGTATAAGCTTTTTGATGTGCTGCTGGATTCTGTTTGCCAGTATTTTACTGAGGATTTTTGCATCAATGTTCATCAAGGATATTGGTCTGAAATTCTCTTTTTTGGTTATGTCTCTGCCAGGCTTTGGTATCAGGACGATGCTGGCCTCATAAAATGTGTTAGGGAGGATTCCCTCTTTTTCTATCGATTGGAACAGTTTCAGAAGGAATGGTACCAGTTCCTCCTTGTACCTCTGGTAGAATTCGGCTGTGAATCCTTTAGGTCCTGGACTCTTTTTGGTTGGTAAGCTATTGATTATTGCCACAATTTCAGAGCCTGTTATTGGTCTATTTAGAGATTCAGCTTCTTCCTGGTTTAGTCTTGGGAGGGTGTATGTGTCGAGGAATTTATCCAATTGTTCTAGATTTTCTAGTTTATTTGTGTAGAGGTGTTTGTAGTATTCTCTGATGGTAGATTGTATTTCTGTGGGATCGGTGGTGATAACCCCTTTTTCATTTTTTATTGCATCTATTTGATTCTTCTCTCTTTTCTTCTTTATTAGTCTTGCTAGTGGTCTATCAATTTTATTGAGCTTTTCAAAAAGCCAGCTCCTGGATTAGTCATTTCCTCAAGGAGTTTTGATTATTATTAATATAATGTGTTTAGTGATCACAACCTGGGCACTAAGGTTTCTCCGTAGTATTTTATTGTTCATTGTTTCTAGAGTTTTGATAAATGCAGCTAAGAATATATGCCTTTTTCAATGAGAGAAAACACATCATGGATTCATACTAATATGTCCAATTACATGTTAGAATTATAGTGTTTTGTATTATTTGATTTTATATTTATCTACATTTTATAATCTGAAAAATATCGGCTTCTAATGACATTAGCTTATTTACTTGTTTGACTTATCCTCATAGATGAGTTCTTATACATATAGTAGTATGCTCTTAAATGTTAAGCATTGAAAAATAAACTCCCTGGAGAAATAAAAACAGTCCTGGTTTGTAGCATTTGCTTATTTCCATGGAGTAAATACACCCACTATGGTTGATTTCAGACTACTAACATGGCACCACTGAATGCAAAGTTCAGGAAGATGCACTGTCACCCAGGGGTGTGTAATACGTTCACCATGCAGGTACAATAGACGTAAGTAATCTTAAGATCACAGATGTCATAAAATAGAGTAAAGTAATTAAGAAGTGATGAATTGTTGAATATTTATTAACCTTATTTTAAAACGAAAAATATTTAGTTGTGAGGTTTTAAGATTTAATTTTTTAATAATAACTACATTTAACACTGGGTTCACAAAGTTACTGAAAATTCAATGACCGGGTTTCATACAAGGTGGTACAAAGTTGGCTCAATCACACCAGTCCCTTATGTGTACATACAATACATTTATTTTGATAATATCAAAATCATTACTAAAAATAAGATTATTAAAAATAACTTTAAAATATTTTTGCTCTTAGGATATTTGCCAATGTGTAAGCATAAATTATTGCATTTTGAAATCCCTTGAAATAATTTCTCTCTGTATACTTAGATCTTGTTAGAGACTATTTGTTTCATTTGGCTTTTAAATATTAAATATTTTTATTTTATAAAAAAAAAAGACTGGATGCAGGACAACCTATGCAAATGTTTGTTTGGTTAAAAGGAACCACCTTTTTCCAAGCATTAACACAGTCTACCATAGCTGATGGATTTCAAGCCATATTTGCTCAATAAGATAATACAATAAAAGCTAAACGCAGCCTATTCTTGCTGAGATCTCTCAAAACAAAATCCAAAAATTTACAAATCCTTACACAAATGTACAGTGTTGATTGTGAAAGTAACATTCCAGCCATTAGAATGAGTCAGCCCCGAACCATGAGAGAATAAAAGGCTAAACTATTGGATTTTCCTGAATGGCAAAGGGTTATCCCAGGGAGTTTGAAAATGGCCCACATCAGTAAGTTTGTTTTGGCCTACATAACATCAAATCTCATCTCCTTTTTCTTTGAAAGAGAGAGAGGGCAAGGGCAAGGGAAATAGGAGGTGGAGGGGGAGAGAGAACAAACTATTCAATACAGAAGATTGTGAATCCCTTTAAAGAATTGTTCCTGGACCAAACTGAGGGTCAGGCTGCTAATTCTCATGGCCCAATAACGAGATGCAGATGAACTGGGGAAAAAGAGAGTTGTTATTTCTGTAACTGGTTACAGGGAGAAGGCCTGGAAATTATTGCCAGACCAACTCCAAATTACAAATTTTTCCAGAGCTTATATACTTCTAAACTATAAATCTACTTGTAAATGTGCATTCATCTACATACATTAGTGATTAACCTATTTTAATCTATAAGTAAGATCTGAGTCCTGAAGTCCTTCCTCTGGAGCCTCAGTAAATTTACTTACTCTAAATGGGTCCAGGTACTGGTGTGTCTGGAATTGGTGGGTTCTTGGTCTCACTGACTTCAAGAATGAAGCCGCGGACCCTCGCGGTGAGTGTTACAGTTCTTAAAGATGGTGTGTCCAGAGTTTGTTCTTCTGATGTTTGGACGTGTTCGGAGTTTCTTCCTTCTGGCAGGTTCATGGTCTCGCTGGCTTCAGGAGTGAAGCTGCCAGACCTTCAAGGTGAGTGTTACAGCTCTTAAGGCAGTGCGTCTGGAGTTGATCGTTTCTCTTGTCCAGAGTTGTTCATTCCTCCTGGTGGGTTCGTGGTCTCGCTGGCCTCAGGAGTGAAGCTGCAGACCTTTGTGGTGAGTGTTACAGCTCATAAAGGCAGTGCGGACCCAAAGAGTGAGCAGCAGCAAGATTTATTGCAAAGAGCAAAAGAACAAAGATTCCACAGTGTGGAAGGGGACCCGAGTGGGTTGCCGCTGCTGGCTCGGACAGCCTGCTTTCATTCCCTTATCTGGCCCCACCCACATCCTGCTGATTGGTCCATTTTAGAGAGAGCTGATTGGTCCGTTTTGTCAGGGTGCTGATTGGTGTGTTTACAATCCCTGAGCTAGACACAGAGTGCTGCTTGGTTTATTTACAATCCTCTAGCTAGACGTAAAAGTTCTCCAAGTCCCCACTAGATTAGCTAGACACAGAGCACTGATTGGTACGTTTACAAACCTTTAGCTAGACACAGAGTGCTGATTGGTGCATTTACAATCCTCCACCTAGACATAAAAGTTCTCCAAGTCCCCACCAGATTAGCTAGATACAGAGTGCTGATTGGTGCATCCACAAACCGCGAGCTAGACACAGAGTGCTGATTGGTGCATTTACAATCCTCCAGCTACACATAAAAGTTCTCCAAGTCTCCACTTGATTCAGGAGCCCAGCTGGCTTCACCTAGTGGATCCCTTGCCGGGCCGTGGGCTGAGCTGCCCGCCAGTCCCTCGCCATGCACCCACACTCCTCAGCTCTTGGGTGGTTAATGGGACCGGGCGCTGCGGAGCAGGGGGTGGCACCCGTCAGGGAGGCTCGGGCCACATGGGAGCCCACTGTGGTGGGGCTCGGGCCACGTGGGAGCCCACCGTGGTGGGGCTCAGGCATGGTGGGCTGCAGGTCCCAAGCCCTGCCCTGCAGGGAGGCAACTGAGGCCCAGCGAGAATTCAAGTGCCGCACGGGCAGGGTGGCAGTGCTAGGGGACCCGGCGCAACCTCCGCAGCTGTTGGCCTGGGTGCTAAACCTCTCACTGCCTGGGGCTGACGGTGCCAGCTGGCTGCTCCAAGTGTGGGGCCCACTGAGCCCGCGCCCACCTGTAGCTCACGCTGGCCTGCAAGTGCCGTGTGCAGCCCCGGTTCCTGCCCGTGCCTCTCCCTCCACACCTCCCGGTAAACAGAGGGAGCCGGCTCTGGCCTCAGCCAGCCCAGAGAGGGGCTCCCACAGTGCAGCGGCGGGCTGAAGGCTTCCTCAAGTGCAGCCAGAGTGGACGCTGTTGCCTGAGGAGGTGTCGAGAGCGAGTGAAGGCTGCTAGCATGTTGTCACCTCTCACTGGAGTGATTACCCTTATCTTATCTCCCGCTATATTATGGAAGTTTGGGGAATTCCCTTAGACCTCTAATCAACTTGTTTGTGCAGGCCTGGGGAGTTTCTTCAGACCCCCAATAAAACTTGTTTAATCCTAAATGGGTCCAGTTAAGAATTCCTTCATTATTTTGTCATGCTTTAAGGCCCAGGAAAGGCCCAGGCAAAACCCTTGGTTCCAGCCTTTGTATAAGAACACTGGGTTTTTTAGATTTTAGTATTAACTTAACCACTCAGTCAGTACTGAAACAGTTGTTATGGAGGCCTCCATTAGTGAGACCTGGCCTGCCACAAAATGGTTACTAAAACTGTTATACCAAGGAATATACAGACATAATATATCTGAATATAAGCAAGATACTTGGCACAATATGCCTCATGACTTTTTTGTGGCTAAAAATGTAAGCTAGATAATAACATTGTTGGGAGTATCTATAAAGGGTTATGTCAATGTATCCTAAGATATTGTATCTGTTGAGTTCAGCATCAAACTGAAGGTAAGTACCCTGTTGAAAGGCTCTGACCTTGTAATTCTATTTAACACTTTTATCAGCAATTTGAAGGAAAATACAGCAAGAACATTTATTAAATTTTCAGGTGACATAAAATGTAAGAAGTTAGATGACAGAACTAGATTCAAAAAGTTTTGTACAGGCCATAATGAAAGGCTAAAACTAGTGTTGAGGCTCAGAAAATGATACCCCAAAATGAAGGCCTCAGAAGGAGCCTCAGAAGCAAAGTTTTTATCTGACCTTCTCCTGCCCTTCTATCTCTTACCCGTTCTTCTCCCCTGAGGGTACCATGGAAACGAAGCCCTCTTCCCCAAGGTGGGTCATAGAAACCACAAACCCTTTCTCCGAAAGCCAGCCATAAAATTTAAAAACCTTACTCTAATTCCTCTCCTCCACCCCGTGATTTTCTGTGTAACAGCTAGCCGTAAAGAAATGAAGACCCTTATTCCAGAGGGGTCCTACCCCATACCCTGGAATAAGAAATTCTACAATAGAGAGGCCAAGAAGAATCCGAACACACAGGTTTTGCTGGGTTTGCAAAGTCTATTTCCATCAGTTCATACTCTTTTTGTACAAATAAATTTCTACAGGGCTGTCCCTGCTTCATCAAACCTATGCATAAAATCATATAGCTTCTTCCTTTGTATCTTTGGGTATTAATTATAAAGGCTCCCATGCCACAAAACTATAATTAAATACATTTATCAACCATTTTTTTTTTGTTATAGCTGTGGCTGCTGTGACCCTTATGATGGAGAGGAAAGGGATCACCCCTTTTCCACCCCTGTATTAACTAACAGGATGTAATTGAGTAGAAATATACATAATGTCAAATGAAAGCAAATCTGGACTTAATAAAGAGAGACTTTATTCAAAATGATTATTTTGCAAGATGGGAGGAGCAGGACTATTGTAACAGGGAGATAGAGACTATTATAATAGCGAGAAATTTGTGACCATAATATCTACAAAGTATCTCAAGAGTAAGATGAAAAGAGTTTTCTTTTATAGAGAGGAGTATACATAGCTAGAAAGAACCAGGTGTAGGAAAGCAGGTTGAAATTGTGGCGCGATGGAATAGTAAATCAGAGAATGTTTTACCCTGAGGCTAGTTTGTTTTCCATGAGGGTCCTTAGAGAGAGTTTGTATGCTGGCTAGGCTGAGGTTTGGCCAATGTTCTGCAGCCTGGGAGAAAAAATTTTAAAGTTTGGTTAAGAGGCATTACGTTCCAAAAGATCGGTAGACATAACGAGTTCAATTAATCATTTATGATGAAAAGAATGGGAATTTGTAGGGTCTGTGTCTGGCCTTGCCATGTGAAAACAAAGGGGCATCTGTGAGTCTTATCTAAGTCACATGGGGAAGGGTAGTTTTTTGCAGTAATTCGTTTTCCATAATACAAGAGTGGGGAGTTTCTTTAACCTAATTTGTTTTGTAGGAGCACAGGGCTCAGGTATAATTCAATGTTGTGTATAATGTGTTTTATTAAAGCTCAAGGAATTAAGGTATCAAAGATAAGATAAGAGCTTCTTGGCTTAATAGCAAGATTATATATAAAACAGATTTTACTTGGTATGCAACATCAGTGTGATGTGATGAGAATAAAAGGACAACTTTAGGCGCTATATTAATAGAAGTCTATCAGGAAGAGGGCTTAGTAGTCTATATTGTGGATTGTGCTGGTCAGAATATACCTGGAACAGCATGTTCAGTTCTGTGTATGCATGTTGCAGTTTTAGATTGACTTTAAACTTATATTTCTTATATTGTCTCTCTGCAAGGTAACTAGGCCTGTCTTTAAACATTTGAAGAACTGCCAGATCAAAGTGGGGTTACGTGTGTATCTTTTGTAGCTTCTATGGTTAGAAACAGTCAGTGAATGGAAGTTATGAAAGGCAGATTCCTGTTCAACCAAAGGAAGAATATTTTTACATTCTCCTTCTTCAGAGGAGTTCTAGTCACTGGAAGTAATCAAGCAGAAACTGAATACACACCAATTGGAGGTGTTGTAGAGAGGGTTCTGCATTGGATGAGAGGTTTGGTCTAATTTCTCAATTCCTTCCCACCTCTATGATCCTGTGATTCTCCCAGTTGACCAGTTCAATCTACTTCTGATTCATCTTTCTTAGAGGTACTTTTTCCCTTCAGGTTTGTAGAGGATTCAGAGTCATCCTCAGCAGTACCAAGTGCTTATGACAGCACAGTGTTAGCTTTGGAAAAATGCATTTTACCTTATGTAAATGATCAAATGTCAGAGATGTTAGAGACTATATCTCTCAGCCACCAGTCCCTGTCTTTCTACATTTTAGGTCCTCTGCTCCTCCACAACTTATAAAAACTGGGTTATTCTTTTGTATCCTTTGGTTTCCTTCTTCTCAGGCTGATAGAAACATTTGTGTTTATTTCCATCGTGAGTGTCCTTGTTGTTGGTCATGAAGGATAGCAGAATATATCACCTCAAAATATGCCATTCTGGAATAAGGATTATTTCGAGCTCAAGGTAATAGAGAAAAAGCAGATACAAGAATAGGACTCTTTCCTCCCCCTATATGCTCCAAAGCAGGACATAAATTTGTAAAGGTGGCCCCTCTCCTCTCTCTACCAGGAAGGACAGAAATTAATCACCAGAGACAACTCTAGACCCTTATCAGCCCACAAAGAGCAACAGAGGAACCTACGTAACGAACCTTACTAACTTGCCCTATCTTACATTAGCTCCCGAAAATGTTTACCTTCCCTCAATTTGCTGCCCCCAAGAAGCTTAAAGTCTTTTTCCTTTGTCTTGTCAGTTTCTCTACAAAATGTATTCTTTTTAAGGTGGTATATAAACCCAAGTTCTAACCACTGCTGAGACTTCTGTTTTTCTCTTGTTGATTTATCTTTTATCAGTCTAATTTACAGGGCGCCAGCCAATGAACCTAAGATGCATAAAGAAATAGGAACATTTTTCCGTCCCTATTGTCATAAGCATATACATATTATTATATAGGCTACAACCGAGCTTAAAGTACTTTTTTCTTGTTAAAATGTTTTATCTGCTATGTAGGGTGGAAGATTCTTAACTGAGCCTCATAACAAAATGCAATAATCTTTTTGAGGATCATACTTCCCCGTGGAAATCTTGGAGAAGCTTGGAGACAACTAATCCCCAATCACACCTCAGTGTATATAAATACTCATAACCATCCTTAAGTGATTTTTTTTTACATGTGAGGAAGTTAGACTCAGTAATAATTAAAAGAGTTGGAAAAAAAGGAAAGTGGTGGAATCACCTTCATTGCTAGATTTAATTACTGGGAAACATTTCAAAAACCAATCTCTGCAACTTAGAATTCTGGGTTTGGATTAATTGACCCCTGAAGCTGTTCCAGTGCTAATTCTTTGGCATTATATTGCATATACCAAGGGAATAAATCATTTTATATGGATGTGGATGGATCATAAAGCAATAAAAATCCTAATGCTCTGGAGACAAATCCAGAGCTTTCTAGTGGTCAGCTTGCTTTTGAACCTCAGTGGGAGCTGCTCACCCGTGGTGCGTGAATCCACCATTTCGAACTGCCAGATGCCTCATTCCACAGTGAAGCTGGGTTCTGGAGAATATTTTATTTGCTTATTTTCAGTGGATTGGGTTATATTCTTGGCCGGGAGGGACCACCAAATGAGACTCTTTCTTGTACCTTTACCTACAACCCTTTTACACATAGGGAGATTTCCTGTTTAAAAAATATCCAAGGAAGGATGTCAATGCTTCTCCTAGTATAGCTGCAATACTTTGGACATTTTTTGTCTCATATCAAGTCCTAACTCCTTATGCTGCAGTTTAAACCTTATATTTATTTATTTATTTTTCTTTCTCAGTAGAGGTTGGAGGATAAATAATGGAATCCAACACTTTAGTTATACAAATGAGGAAACTGAGGCCAAGATAGATTAACTAAGAGGATTACCCAGGTAGCCCAAGTAAAAGTATGAAAAAGGTTCACATTAGAAGCTTTAGCTGTGTGTTTTTTCTCCTGCTTCAAGCTGCCGCTGCAATATCTTGTTAGGCCTTTTGGCTTTGCCCTTAATTCACCATATCCACATTGCATAAAAATCTACACAGATCTGGTTTTTCGTCTAAGATTTTACCTTTAACATTGTGATCTGAGAGACCAAAAGAGATGGCCCTTTATCAACTAACAGGGACCCTAAGGTTAAAAAATATTACGTGTGGGTTGAGGGTTCAGGGCCTGACTGGCATGGCAAATTTTTAAACACACCCCAAACTCCATAACAATAGGAACTACCAGGCTGGTTTACAACCCAGACCACTACACCTCTGATTGGATGGAAGACTGGCCTTACAAATATTCTTCTCTGATAAGAAATCGTAGACCTTAAGCCATTTTCAGCCAGTTTATAGAGGGTACACACAAACTGTCTTTGTATCCTATAGTTCATCTTTTGACATAAAGAACCAAATTCTATTTCACTTTAATGTATGTTACATGTATGTTTACCCATTGCACATGTGCTTGGCTCCACTCATAAATGTAATTTAGCTTTTCTTCCTACCATGATGAAAATGTATGACTCTATTGTGTGATATGGAACCTGTGAAGCTTGAAACCCAATTTGGCTTTCCCTCTTCAAAGAGAGCATCTTCAATGCATGCTGGAGACTTTCTCCTCCTGGCTTGCGAACCAATATCACCAATAAGGCTCTCCTTTCTACTATTTAGCCATCCTGGTCATCTTTTGGATGACAGCATTTTCAATTAATTAATTTAAATACATGAAAATACAATAATTTCATGGAGTACTTAAAACAGGATGATTAAAGTAACCTTGGATATGGAGCACCTGGCTTTGACGCACCCCACAGAGTTCCCCACCATCAATTACAAGGTCCTGGATACTTTGGAAATGAAAAGCCTCTGATAGTGACTGCAGCATATTTTGATGATATGAATATGAGCAAATAAATTGTTGGCATAGTCTTTTATAATTTTCCTCATCCAATGGTGATGATTAGAGAAATACTGCTGCTAATTGCATCCTCCTGAAATGGCCGCCACTGGACTGTGACTGTGGAAAGTAAGCTCCAGTCCCTGGAGATGATGCTAATGGAAGAACATTGTAGATTCCATAGGATGAAGACAGGTAATCACCCTTTCTCCATAAGGTCATATTTCTGCATCTTCACTCTCTCATTTCAGGAAAGCAGTTTCCCTTCTCCCGGCCTGAACCTAGCACTTTACTTAGAATTTTGAAGTCACCACTTCTCTCCTGCTCTGGAACCTCGTGCCATCAATACCTCTATTCTCTTGCACATTCAATGCCCGCTTCTCCTCAGCATGGAAACCTTTTTACATTTTTCCATGTAAGTTTGGAAAAGAAAATCTCCTTAATTCTGATATCTCCTGAAATTACACATACAAATTTAAAATAAGAGGCTTCTCTCTGTTGAAAATGAGAAAAGACACTCCTCTCTCTAATGTTTGAGAACTTCTATGTTCTCTTTGAATGTATGTAAATCTTTACAATCACTGAATAACACTCTTATCAGTCTCGCAACTCAGTAATGTTTCAAGGACCTGGAAGGCATCTTTCTGAAACACAAACATCAAGAGAGATAACTTCCTTACCTCCTGTGGGAGGGGAAGAGCCTAACTTCAACGAGAGCCTCCCTCCAATTTGCAAAACTACCTCCTGTTATTAAGATATAGGAAGTGTCAAACTAAAGACAAACTAAAGTGTCCACATAAAGGCATTCAACTAATAAAGAGAATTTCCCCAATTTTCGTAGTAAAGTTATGATGAATTATGTGTGACAAAAGGTGTTGTAGAATCTTCTTATGTGAAGACTACTTATTGTTTATCTTAAAAACATATACATAATGGATTGTAGCTGCTTGGCTATATAAAAGGGTAAATTTTCTTTTCTCTTTGTAATGTCTTAACAGATTGCCTGTGATTTGCATGACATTCTGGTTTAATACTTATTCAATAATAAAACTTGTTTTTGTCTCTCCTACCTTTGTAGAAAGATTTTCTGGGTTAGGAAAATATTTATTTTGTTTCTCTTAATTATATTTCCTCATCACTCCTAACTTGCCTAGCTTACTTCCCTTCATTTAATTTTAATTTACTTTAATTTTTTTTAGAGATAGGGTCTCACTCTGTTGCCTAGGTTGGATTGCAGTGGCATGAACATTGCTCACTGAAACCTTGAACTCTCAGGTTCAGACAATCCTCCTGCCTCAGCCTCCCAAGTAGCTGCGACTACAGGTGCATGCCACCACACCCAACTAATTTAATTCCCCTCTTTTTAGCAGCAAATTGCTTGAAGGCATATTATATACTGCTCTTTTCTCTCTTTGGCCTACTTACTCATTAGCCCAGTGGTTCTCAGACTTTGCTACATGTTGAAATTATCTGATGAACTTTAAAAAATTCTGAAAGATACATTCTGATTTAATTAGCATGGGCATTGTGACTTGGGCATTGAGCTTTTTTAAAATGACTATCAGGTGTTTTTTATAATCTGTAACAATGTTTGGGAACAACTGCATTAGCTCCCTTCTAATATGACTTCTGCTTACACTGATTGAAACTTTATTCTGAGGTTAAGAAGTAGATGAATCTAGGAGCAAACAGAGATGAGATTAAACTCCTGCTCTACTATTTTCCTTCAACAAAGTTAAACATTGAGCCGAAAAAATACTCTCTCCTTGACCAAACTTTAGAGGGAATCCTTTGAGACCTGTTTTTGACTAAGTCTCAGCTTGGCCTTGTCTTCAGCCTGCCTAGTTCAGTTGGAACAAGAATCCTGCTAAGTCAATGTACAGGAAGAAACATAACTTTTTCTGCACCATTCATAGTTGTTAGTTGAAACAGACTCTTATAACAAAAGACAGAATAACGAGAAAAAATCAAATGAAAGTTCAATAACATGTAAACCTCGTGTATATGTGAAAGACACCCAGAGAAATGACTCAATAACAAAAAGGTGGTTTTGAATTCAGGCTTAAATACCATTGTCTGCTGAAACAGAGAAGGAAAGATATTGGAGAGACCAATAATAAGAATATGACCAGAAAAAGCAAAATAAATAAGTGTATAGTTTGTTATGCAGGTTTAACTTGCTATCTTCTGTACTGATAAGGGTCTTTAGTGATTTAGAGTCATCCTTCTTGTCCTGGTACAATAATAGATAGATGGAGATTTTCTTTATAGATGCAAATTTATGTTACAAAATAGTAACTTCTATGTTGTTTCCAGAGTTTCTTCTGTGTTTGCAGTTACTGAAAAATCAGCTCAAACTAATCCTTATGCCAAAAGGAGCATATTTGGGAGTGGCACATTCGGGTACTCCACAAATACATTTTGAGGTGGCATATTCTGGTCTCCTATATCAGTTTGGAGAGAGTTTCCCACCCTTAGTATTTAATCACGTTCAATATTTGATCAAATTTCTTTTCCCCTACCCTTGATATTGGATAACCCTGTCTTACCTTCAGCAAGATTCCTAAGTCAATCTAACTAGGATTTCCCTGCCATTGATGTTTCTTAGTAGTAATTCTCCATTCAATAACCCTACCACAAACTCTGTTCTTTGGCTATAAGTCCTCACTTATCCTGCTAAATTCACAATTGAGCTCAGCTCCATACTGAGATCTCTTTTTTCCTATTACAGTAGATCCTGAGTAAATATGTTTTTACTACTTTATACTTTCTGGCTCTGGTTTTCTTTAAGAAACCTCAGTTTTCTCAATATGTAAAATGGTTACAATAATGTCTTCTCTTATAGAATTGCAGTGAAGATTAAATGACATAATACATGTGAAATATTTAGTGTTCAATAAATATTATTAGCATGAGTCATCTCCTACACACACATCCAAGTTCTCTTTTTCCTCAGTACCTTCAAACTCTCTATGAATTCTTTTGCTGTTTACCATCCCTCCTTTAAAATTCTCTCCTCTTTTAGCTTCTGTTTTATTGCATTCTCCTGGTTCTTTGGTTACCTTTTTTACTTTTCCATCTCCCCCTTCCCTTTTCCCATATCCCAAGTGTAAATGACATAAGCATGTGGTTGGGCTCTTCTCTCCTTATACTCATCCTGTATAGTCTCATTCAATGTCAGGGACTGCCAGTCTACCTTTTGTGTAAATGCATTCCAGAGCAGAGCACAGCACCTGATACCTGATCAATAAACTTTCAATAAACTTGTTGAAGGTATAATTTCTATGATTCTGATCATCACTGCTTCCTAATATTGTAAAGACCTGCTGAGTTGAATATCTCTACCTGGATATTATGGTCTATCTTTATTTGTTTAGCTTTTTTCTGTGTTTCCTATTTCTTTTAATAGTGCAAACACCTCTCAGTCACAGAGACTTAAAAATGGAATAATCTTTGACTTCTCCCATCCCCTTGCCTACATAGCCAATTATTTGCCAAGTTGGGTCTATTGTAACTCAATGTAATTTGTTGAATATATCCTTTTAATTAGCCTGGCAGCTTTTAGTTTCCTGGAAGCCAATTATTAAAACAATTACTATACCTCCCACCCCGTCTTTTAAACCAATAATTGTGAGAATTTTTTAAAAAACCAGTAAAATGGTTTTTATCGAGCACAATTGTTAATTTGCACTCTAAGAGCAGATGCAGGCAAGAGAAATGTTTAGCAAACCTAATTTAGATATATGAATTATATTTTATATTATGAAACACTGGAAGTTTCAGAAAATATTCACAAGAAGTGTTAAAGGGCAAAATTTAGTTTATTTAGCTATTAACAAAAATTTGAATGGTAGATATGGTGATGTCTGCCAAGAACAAAAAATGTAATATTTTTATTGAAATATTTTTAAAGACACCATAGTAACTCCTGATATGAATAGATTTATTCATTTTCAAGGAAAAAAGATAATTGAATCGTTGTTAGGTTACTGATATAAAATTGTTATCGAACATATTTGCTGGTATTTAGTTTTCCTATATTACTGAGAATAGGGCCACTGCATAGCAAATCTCTTCTGTGCACTTTTCCCATTGAACACTTCGATGCTCCTCAGAGTTTTGCAACGTGGTGGTAACTGTGGGTGAATTATATAGGCTTCAACTCGATAACCTAATTTCTTCCCTCAAGAATCTAGATAAAGGAGAGCAAAGTAAACCCAATGCAAACAGATGGAAGGAAATGATAAATACAAGATTGTAAACCAGTGGAATTGAAAACAAGAAAACCATGGAGAAACTTAGTTAAAAAAATAAGTTCTTTGATTTGAAAACTTAATAAGATTGGTAAATCTCTAGCAATACTGACAAGAAAAAGAAAAAAGAGAAAACACGAATCACCAATGTTAAGAGTAAAACAGGTTTAACTACAGACCCTGAAGACATCAAAAGTATAATAAGCAAATGTTACAAACACTTTACACATAAAAGTCTGATTATTTAAATGAAATGGACCAATCATTTGGAAAACATAAACTACCACAACTCACTGAATATCAAATAATTTGAACTGCACTATAACTATTCAAGGAATTGGTTTTGTAATTTAAAAGCTGCCAAAAAAGATATTTCTAGGTATAGATGGTTTGACGTGAGAACTCTACCAAAAATTTCTTCCAGAAAGTAGAAGAGGAAAAACTACTTGCCAGCTCATTTTAGGAGGTCAGTATTCACTTGATACCAACCTGAAAAAGACTGCACAAAGCAAAACTACAGGGCCGGGCGTGGTGGCTCATGCCTGTAATCCCAGCACTTTGGGAGGCTGAGGCGGGTGGATCATCTGAGGCCAGGAGTTCGAGACCAGCTTGACCAATATGGTGAAACCCCGTCTCTACCAAAAATACAAAAATTAGCTGGGCATGATGGCGTGCTCCTGTAGTCTCAGCTACTTGGGAGAATTGCTTGAACCTGGAAGGCAGAGGTTGCAGTGAGCCAAGATTGTGCCACTGCTCTCCAGCCTGAGCCACAGAGTGATACTCCATCTCAAAAGAAAAAAAGAAAAGAAAACTACAGACTTAAAATGTTTATGAATACCCATACAAATACCCTTAATAAATAGAATTTAGCAGTATATAAGGAGAATTATACAGCATGACTAAATGTTGTTTATTCCAAGGATGAAAGGCTATACCAACTTTTTTTTAAAAAATGTGCTGTAACATATCATATCAATAGATTGAAGAAGAAACATCACATGATACAAATTAATGAAGAAAAAGTTTTGAAAAAATTGGTGTCTTTTGATGATAAAATTCTCAGAAAGAGAGGAATAAAAGGAAACTTCCTTAATTTGATAAAGAGCATTCTTAAAAATCTGCCTTTAACATTATACTTAAGATGGGACACAAGGCAAGGATATCTGTTTTCACTGACCTTATTCAAAATACTGCTGGAAGCCAGTGTGGTGAAGCAAGAAAAGAAAAGGCATACAGTTTAAAGAGGAAAAAATAAAACTGTCCCCATTTTCAGATGACATGATTGTCTATGTAAAGCATCCCAAGGAATCTACCCCCAAACCCCACAAAACCTTCTAGAAGTAATAAGCAAGTTTAGCAAGGTTGCAGTATACAATAAACCATATAAAACCAACTGTATTTTTATCTACTAGTAATAAATACATAGACAACACAATTGAAAATACAACATCATTTTCAGTCACCAAAAAAAGTGAATCATGGAACATACACCAAGATTGACCACATCCTTGGCCATAAAGCAAGTCTCAATAAATTATAAAAAAATCAAAATCATACCAGCCATACTCTTGGACCACAGTGGAATAAAAATAGAAATCAATACCAAGAAGATCTCTCAAAACCACCCAATTGCATGGAAATTAAACAACTTGCTTTACTTTTGGGTAAACAAAGAAATTAAGGGTGAAATAAAAAAAATTTGAAATAAATGAAATGAGAGACACAATATATCAAAATCTCTGGGAAGCAACAAAAGCAGTGTTAAGAGGAAAGTTTATAGCATTAAAAACTTACCTCAAAAAGTTAGAAAGATCTCAAATTAACAATCTAATATTACATCTAGAGGAACTAGAAAAACAAGAACAAACTGACTCCAAAGCTAGGAGAGGAAAAGAAATAACTAAAATCAGAGTGGAACTGAACAAAATTGAGAATGAAAAATCCATACAATCAACAGAACCAAAAGTTTGTTATTTGAAAGGATAAACAAGATTGATAGACCACTAGCTAGATTAACAAAGAAAAATGTATATTTGCAAACCACAAAAAATAGTTTTAGATGTGATAACTAAGTATAATGTAGTATCCTAGGTGGGATTCAGAACAGAAAAAGAGATTATGTAAAAACAATGGAAACCGAAAGTATGGAGTTTAGTTATAATAACGTATCACTATTGGTTCATTAAGTATGATGGTGATACCCAAGTGATGTCAGATGTTAATAATAAAAGAAACTGAGTGTAAAGTACATCAAAACTCACTGTATCATCTTCACAACTTTTCTGTAAATCTAAAGCTATTCTAAAATTAAAAGTTCATTTAAAAATATTGGATAAATTTAGAGTTAAATTGTAAGCCTTGTCGCTATTTTTAGGGCTTAATTGCATGGTTTTCAGAGAATGGAAGATTTCTAAACATGATATTTTTTATTAGAAGTGTGCCAATTAATATTTCAATTAAAAAATGGCTGTTTTTTTCCCCCCCGAAGTCTGATTGTTCAGAGCCACAGAGACTAAAATAGACAAAGGGATAAAAGGGGAGCCTAAAGACAGCTTTGATTCAGCTTAGGCATTTAGAATGCCCAACATGCAGTACAGAATGTTATTTTCTCTGTTTATTTTAGAAAAGTGTAGAAATAAATTGTTCCCTTGAGGTACACTATGTATGTTGTATCAAAAACATAATTCTGAGTATTGTTTCAGTACATGTAGTCAACAGTTCTTAGGACTCTAAGTGATATTCTAGGAGGCAAAGGGGTCTGTTTGGTGGAAATTACCCTGGAACTCAAGAAATAATAGTCATATGGACTCATTTTCTCTTCTCAAGGTGTGTGGCAACCATTTGAAAAGGTACAAATTCCATTTAGAAAAACATCTTTCTCAACTTTCAGGGGTGGGCATTTCATGCATGATGTACTGCCTTTTGGCAAATGTGAGGACTTCTCAAGGGAAGTGATGCAAATATTTTGAGTCATGTGATCAGGGTAGCCATTTAACTTCAACTTCATTCGATTTAGGTTACTTAGGCAGTCTCTAATAGCACAGAATGAGAGCAGAAGCAAAGCAAAATGGACTTCCCTCACTGGCTGCTAAAATGTCCTTCAATGGGACTTCTCTGGCAAAGGCTTAATTTAAGTTCATAGTTACAATGATTTAGAGATATTAATAAGGTTGAGGAAAGAAAATCAAAGTTCACAGAAATCTCTTAAATCTGTTCAGTGTTCACATAGGCTGGGAATAACCCGTTTGATACAAAATTCTAGGCTATTCTTAATGTAAACCTGCTTTCATGTTGTCTAGCTTAGGGTCTGGCTGCTTACTTAACATTGATCAGGGATTCCTTGAGCTACATAGCAATCAAAAGGTGGTATTTGGCCGGGTACAGTGGCTCACACCTGTAATCCCAGCACTTTGGGAGGCCAAGGAGGGTGGATCACGAGGTCAGGAGTTCGATACCAGCCTGGCCAATATGGTGAAAACCTGTCTCTACTAAAAATACAAAAGTTAGCTGGACGTGGTGGCAGACGTCTGTAATCCCAGCTACTCAGGAGGCTGGGGCAGGAGAATGGTTTGAACCCAGGAGGTGGAGGTTGCAGTGAGCCGACATCACGCCATTGTACTCCAGCCTGGGCGACAGGGCAAGACTCTGTCTCAAAAAAAAAAAAAAAAGGTGGTATTTGTTGCCTGCTTTCTTCACATAGTTCACATAGTAGTGGTGATAAGAATGTGTTGGAAGAGAAGAGAGACTGCAAAGAAATATTTTTCTGAAATGTTCATCTCAAGAACTCTTTGTCCTCCTGGAGGAATCAGGTCCAGTAGTAAGAAACTATAGTTCACATCCAAGAGAGTTTTTAAAAGATTGCTACACTGAACTGCAGAGATGGTTCATATGGCATATTTAATGCTGCTATTGAATTTTACAGATCTTTAAAGACTACAAGTTGTTTTGGATTTTCTGTATTTCTGTAACTTCCGTAAATGCGTTTGCAAATTCCTGTTTATTTCTAAAAGGTGTGAGTGGGAGTGGGGAAAGAGGAAGGTCTTTATCTCCAACAGTTTCCGTTAGTGTATACCAAGTAATTTAATTTTTTCCACTGTTCTGCTTGCAATGTTTTCATTCCTACATTCGTTCTACATAATTAAAAATTATTCCTTACAAATCTGTCTAATGAGTAATGACTTTACCATCAAATCCCCAGACTCCTGCTGAGTTAAATTATAGAGAGGCAGTTAAATTTGCCTGAAAGGCAGTTGTAATAACTTTGGAACCAGAGAAGTGAGACTGAGAAATGTAGTCCAGTATGATCTTTTAGACCCCTAGGAATTACATGTGTGCATGCACAAGCACACACATATCATGCAAGAGAGGACTAAGGCTGTCTTAATTAAGTGACTATGAGATATGCTAAGGGATTGTGTTATTGTTAATTAAGAAATGATCATTTTTATTCTGAAAATCCCATTTCTCATGATCAGATTATTATATAGGTATCCTATTTTTATGCTATATTTTTCTAAAAGCATTTATAAGCACTTTTGTAAAAAAGAAAAAAGGAAAGACAATACCATTTGAAATATACTAAGGGCACTTGGTATACCGTACCACTATTTTTCATTTCTGAAAGTAATTAGAGAAGATTTACAGTAGGGCCACCCTTACTAATTAGTAATAATAAATACACTTACAATTTTTGGAACCCAACATATTACATAATATTAGATTAATAGGCACTTTATTTAGTTTCTTAAAGGCAAAATTTAAGACCTTATTTATATATGTGTATATATGTTTGTGTGTATTGTATATACATACAGTTTACATAAAATAAAATGAACATATATAAATGTACAGTTCAAAGAGTTTTGAAAAATATGTACAATCATACACCACATAACAATATTTCAGTCAACAATGGACTGGATAATATGAAGGTGATCCCATAATAGTATAATGAGCTTAATCATTCCTAACACATAGTGACGTTGTAGCCATTGTAACGTCGTAGCATAATGCATTACTCATGTGATTGTGGTGATGCTGGTATAAATAAACCCATACCTCTGCCAGCTGTACGAAAGTATAGCACATACAATTAGGTACCCTACATAACACTTGATAATGAGGATAAACAACTGTGTTACTGGTTTATGTATTTAGTATACTTTTTATTATTATTTAAGAGTGCACTTCTATTTAGAAACAAAGGTTAACTGTAAAACAACCTCAGGAAGGTCTTTCAGGAGGTATTCCAAAAGAAGGCATTTTTATCATAGGCTCCATGTGTGTTACTGTCCTTGAAGATTTTCCAGTAGAACAAGATGTGGAGGTGGAAGACAGTGATAACTGATGATTGTAACTATGTGTAGACCTAGGCTAATATATGTGTTTATATCCTAGTCTTTAGTAAAAAGGTTTAAAAAGTAAAAAAAGAAATAATAAAATATTGAAAGTAGAAAAAACTTCTAGAATAAGAATATAAAGCATTTTTTACAGCTTTACAATGTGTGTTTCAAGCTAAGTGTTGTTACCAAAGCATCAAAAAATTAAATTAAAGTTCATAAAGTAAAAAAGTTACAGCAAGATAGGTTAATTTACTTCTCAAAAAATATTTTTAAGTACACTTAATGCAGCCTAAGTGTACGGTGTTTATAAATTCTACAATAGTGTGCAGTAATGTCCTGGGCCATCACATTCCCTCAACACTCACTCACTGACATACCCAGAGCAACTTACAGTCCTGCAAGCTCCACTCATGGTAAGTGCCCTATGTAGGTGTACTATTTTTATCTTTTATATAGTATTTTTACTATACTTTTCTGCATTTAGATATGGTTAGATACACAAATACCACTGTGTTACAATTGCCTACAGTATTCAGTACAGTAACCTGCTGTATAAGTTTGTAGCCGAGGAGCAAGAGGCTATATCATAAAGCCTATGTGTGTAGAAGGCGATACCATCTAGGTTTGTATAAACTGTGATGTTTGCACCAAGACAAAATTGCCCAATGACACACTTCTCAGAATGTATCTCTATCATTATGTAAGGTGTGATTTTGTACCCATGGAACTGCCACCTTAATTAAAATACAGAACATTATCATCACCATAGAAAGCTTCATCCTACATCTCTGCAGTACTCATTCACACCCCTACCCCAAACTAACTATAAATTACCTCTTCAAGTTCTAAATTTCATATGAATGGAATCATGCAGTATGCACTCACCTTTTTGTCAGTCTTCTTTTGCTCAGCATAAGGCTTTCGAAGTTCATCCAGGTTTTTGTGTGTATCAGCATTTGCATCCTATTTGTTATTGAATAGTATTCCATTGTACAAATATACTAGAATTTGTTTATTCATTCTTCTATTGATAGACATTAGAGTTGTTTACAGTTTTGTGGTATAATGAATAAAGCTACTAAGTGCAGGTCTTTTTGTGGAGCTGGAAGGAAACATATACCATCTGTCTCAATTTTCCTTTGTTTCTATTTCTCTTGACTGAATACCTGGAAGTGGAATTGCTGCCCCCTATGTTAAATGTATGGTAAATTATCAGAAAATGACAAACTATTTTCCATAGTGTTTGTATACCAGCAATTTACATGACTTACAGTTGTATGAGACCCTTGCTAACACTTGGTGCTTTCAGCTTTTTAAATTTTAGCCATTCTAATGGGTATGAAGTGGTAGATCATTGGGGATTTTTATTTATATTTCTCAAATTGAAGTGTTTTTTCTACTTAAATTTCTAAGAATATTGGTGCCAGGAATAATCCTAGGAAGCAGACACAGACACTAAAATTGTATTTCAGAACTGGGTTATTTGGCAGTCCAGCTAGCAATGAGTAATCCTAGCTATGGCAGCATGCGGAATATGGATAGCCCTTAGTATGTTATGATGCAGTTATTAAAACTTTCATCACTGGATGTGATACCAGTGGAAGGATGGCCTGATGTTTGATGCAATATTTCTTTGGCACTTCAAAGATATAAGTTTTATTTGAGTTTACGTTATACCTATCACTTGTTCACTTTGGGCTCTTCATGCCAAAAGATAATCAGGCAAGGAAAGGAGTTATCTACTGGCAGAGATAATTGATCCCAGTCATCAAGAAGACAGGTAGGGCTGCTATCACACAGTGGGAGCAGAGAGGAATATGTTTGATGCTCAGGGCTAACTTGCTGGTCCCATATTCAGTTTTAATTGTAAATGGACAAGAACAGCAAATATAACATGAGAAGGACATGTGAATAAAAGCTCAGTCCCCTTGAAGATAACAGTCTGGGTCACACCACCAAGCAAGCTTACTAGACTGGCAAAGGTGCTACCCACCAGTGAGTGAAATATGGAATTGATAACAGAAAAAGGGGCTGCTGATTGTCAGTTATAGCCTTAATATCAGTTGTAGCAGTGTAGATTTACCAGTATTCTGTCTTATCAATACTTCTATGTTTCACTGAAAAACAGAACCATCTAGATTGCTGAAGAACTCTTCCTAGATGGGGAAAATATTTTAAAAAGCAAGAATGTATGACCTATACTTACAGGGTTTGGCTGGGTCCCCACCCAAATCTCACTCATCTTGAATTCCCACATGTTGTCGGAGGAAACTGGTGGAAGGTGATTGAATCATGGGGGAAGGTTTTCCCATGCTGTTCTCATGATAGTAAGTGAGTTTTATGAGATCTGATGGTTATTATAAAAGGGAGTTTTCCTGCACAAGCTCTCTTTGCCTGCTGCCATCCACGTAAGATGTGACTTGCTCCTCGTTGCCTTCCGCCATGATTGTGAGGCTTCCCCAGACATGTGGAACTATAAGTCCAATTAAACCTCTTTCCTTTGTAAATTGCCCAGTCTTCGGTATGTCTTTATCAGCACATGAAAATGAAATAATACAGTAAATTGGTACCAAGAACAGGGCACTGCTGAAAAGATACCTGAAAATGTGGAAGTAACTTTGGAACTGGGTAACAGGTAGAAGTCGGAACAGTTTGGAGGGCTCAGAAGAAGACAGGAAAATGTGGGAAAGTTTGGAACTTCCTAGGGACTTGTTGAATGGCTTTGACCAAAAGCCTGATAGCGACATACACAAGGTCCAGGCTGAGGTGATCTCAGATGGAGATGAGGGACATTGTTGGGAACTGGAGCAAAGGTGACTCTTGTTATGCTTTAGCAAAGAGACTGGCAGCATTTTGCCACTGCCCTAGAGATTAGTGGAACTTTGAACTTGAGAAAGATGATTTAGGGTATCTGGCAGATGAAATTTCTAAGCAGGAAAGCATTCAAGAGGCCACTTGGGTGCTGTTAAAGGCATTCAGTTTTATAAGGGAGCAGAGCATAAAAGTTTGGAAAATTTGCAGCCTGAAATTGTGATAGAAAAGGAAAATCCATTTTCTGAGGAGAAACTCAAGCCAGCTCCAGAAATTTGCATAAGTGATGAGGAGCCCAATGTTAATCCCCAAGACAGTGGGCAAAATGTCTCCAGGGCACGTCAGAGGTCTTCACAGCAGCCCCTCCCACTACAGGCCCAGAAGCCTACGAGAATATAGTCTTGTGGGCCAGGCCTAGGGTCACCGTGCTGTGTGCCATCTAGGGACTTGGTATCCTGCATCCCAGCCATTCCAGCTGTGACTAAAAGGAGCCAAGGTACAGCTCAGGCAATTGCATCAGAGGGTGGAAGCCCCAAGCCTTTGCAGCTTCCATGTGGTGTTGAGCCTGTGAGTGTGCAGAAGTCAAGAACTGGGGTTTGGGAACCTCTGCCTAGATTTCAGAGAATGTATGGAAATGCCTGGGTGTCCAAGGAAAAGTTTACTGCTGTAATGAGTTAAGACATTGGGGGACTATTGGGAAAGCATGATTGGTTTTGAATTGTGAGGAAATGAGATTTTGGAGGGACCGGGGAAGAATGATATAGTTTGGCTGTGTCTTCACCCATATCTCATTTTGAATTCCCACGTGTTGTGGGGGGGACCTGGTGGGAGGTGACTGAATCACGGGGGCAGGTGATCTGATGGTTATTATAAGAGGGAGTTTTCCTGCACAAGCCCTCTTTGCCTGCTGCCATCCAGGTAAGATGTGACTTGCTCCTCCTTGCCTTCTGTCATGATTGAGAGGCTTCCTCAGCCACGTGGACCTGTAAGTCCAATTAAACCTCCTTACTTTGTAGATTGCTCAGTCTCGGGTATGTCTTTATGAGCAGCATGAAGACGAAGTAATACATATACAAAGGGTAATCTGTAGTGTTGGATAAGCTGTAGATCCTTCCTCTATTTATCCGCCTCCCCCACAAGAATTGCCCTTGATCACAGAGAATGACCTGAATGTATGCCATCTCCAAGCTGTTGAATTACATCAAATGACTATTCAAAGATACAAAGGCATAGCCCCATTGCCTCAAGTAGAAACAACTCTAAAGGGTGATCACAGCTCCAGAGTTTTCCATAGGACCTGCTCAGGTATTGGTTGCAACTTCATTGTGGCCAGCTTTGCTGTCTACCTTCTTACTTTATTTCAGAACACTTGCCAAAAAACCTTTGCCTATAACTGTCTGTTTGAATCTTTTTCATGGGAACCAAAACTAAGGCTGTGTTTTAATTCTGTTCTCATGTTTGGCATACAATTCTAATTGGCGAATAATATTTTTTAGAGC
>NW_026652282.1:98501836-98507509 GCF_009828535.3 Hylobates moloch | reverse complement strand
ATTAGAGTGCTTTTCCCCAACTATACTATTTAAGAAGCAGTATTAATTAGCTGGATATTTTAGAACATTTTCTAGTAAGAGACAACTAAATGATCTGATGTTATGTATTTACTAAACATTGTAACCTGCCAGGACAGAATGAGTTCAATACAGATTCAGCCAAATTTCTTTGTCCATCTTCACCATCTTTTTTACTTACTGGTGGTTGATGTTAACTCTGAAGTGCTAAAGTCCTGACCCATCAAAGAGCAATGATTTTACTGGTAATCATTACAAGTGGTCATGTTTTCCACTTGTAAACATTTTTATATGTTTATTATCTTTCATCCCCATTAGAATGTAAACTACATGAGACAGGGACTATTTTGCTCACTGCTTATATAATCAGAATCCAGAATGGTGCCTTACCTATAGTGAGCGCTAATTCATTATTTGTCGGTTAAATAAATATGAAAGATCAAGATGATAATGTAACCCCCAAAACAGAGGTTATATATCTTGGCACATGTTCATGTGTCATTAATTCAATAGAAGTAGCTATTTATTCATTTAATAAACATCGGTGCAGTATCTGCCATGTGACAGGCACTGTCCTGGCATGAATAATACAATAATGAATGAGACAATCATGACATCTCTTTTCACAAAACTCATTTTCTATGAGAAAAACCCCAGACTAGCAAATATGATCAAATATGTTAAGTTTTACATTAGGTATATGTTTAAAGGTGCTATAGGAGGCATATGGGGGTACACTTCACTCAGACATGAAAGCAAGGAAAATTTAAGCTGAACCTGAAAGATAAGTGCAATTATTTAGTGAAAAACAGCTTATGATTACTTACCATTGCAGTAATACCCCAGAGCTTGCCTAGAAAAAAATACCATATATGTAAAATATGTTGTCTACCCCTCCCCTTTTCCCATGAGCGTCTGACAGATTTCTACCTTGTGTTCTATTTCCAAAGGGCCTTGCCCTCAACTGTGCTCCACTATGGTAATAGCTGAAAAAAGTTCAAGGCATTTTTCCTTCCAGAGATATTCTAAGAAAACAGAATTACCCAATCTTTGTATCCTTTTCTCAACTATAAAGAGAAATTTAACATGCTTTAATGGCAACTTATATTTGTAGCATTGTTCAGAGAAGAGGTCCTGGAGCTATACAGTCCACTGTTCAGCCACTTCTTTTTAAAATAGCATTTTATCGGAACACTGCCATGCTCATTTACGCATTGCTTATGGCTGCTTTTGCCCTACAATGACAGGATGTAGTTGCAGCAGAAACTGTATGGCATCTCTGAGCTAAGATAATTGCTATCTGGATATTTACTGAAAAAGTTTGCCAACCCTTAGTTTAAAATTGTGATTCTACTCTTAAAATACTTAATAATTTTTACAATGGAAAATTAAATTTACTGGCATATTTGGTCAATTTCTCTACTCATGACAGTTTTCAGAAATACACCTTCCTTCTGTTTACTTTTCTTCTTTTTTAGATGTATCTCTTAAAAATGCTTTTAGTAAGAACTTGTAATAAACTTTCTTACTCATTCCATGTTTGAAAATGCCTGTATATTGGCCTTGCTCATAAATGATCATTTAATTGACTACAAAATTCCAAGTTCACAGTCTTTTCTCACCCCTAGTACTTTGAAGGTATCATTTTATTGTCTATGGACTCTTTTTTTTTTTTTAGTTGAGAAATCAGCTCAGTCTTTTGTATATTATCTGTCTTTTCTGTGTAATGTTTTTAAAGATTCTCTCGTTAACTTGTTGCTCTGCAGTTTTATAAGGTTTTCCTAGGCATAGATGTATTTTTATTTAGCCTATTTGGTGCTTGGAATGCACTTTCAGTCTAAGAAGCTGCTTTTAGTTCCACGAAATTTTCAGCTAATACATCTTCAAGAAGTTCTTTCCTTTTTAAAGTTTTATTTCATTTGTAATTTTATATATATATATATATATAAAATTGCATATATTTATGGGGTACAATGTCATGTTTCAATACAGGTATACATTATGGAATGACCAAATCAGGCTAATTGGCATATCCATCATCTGACATACTTATCATTTTGTTTTGGTGAGAACATTTAAAATTTCCCCTTTTAGCTATTTTTAAATATACATTATTATTAACTACTGTCACCATGCCGTGCAATAGGTCACCAGAATTTATACCTCCCATCTAATTGAAACTCTCTACCCTTTGATCAACATCTTCTCTTTTACCATCCACCCTCCTCTCCAGCCTCTGATAATCACCATTCTACTCTCTACATCTATGAATTCAGCTTTTTTTATATTCCACATAGAAGTGAGAGCATATGGTATTTGTCTCTCTGTGCCTGGCTTATTTCATTTAGCATAATGTCATTTGGGTTCATGTTGTTGCAAGTGACAGAATTTCTTGCTTTTTTTTCTCTTATCATTAGTGTTTAATAATTTTTTTAAATAAATACATTTATGAAAATTATTGTTCCTGGTTATCATGGGATCTAGGATAAAGTTTTAGATCTAAAACTATTTTCATTGAAACACAGCACAATGTTCAAAGAAATTGAAACTCATTCTCTATTCTGATTCATGGGTTAATGCTCTGATGATTACTGTTGCTTCATCCACAGTGTTCTTCATCTTGAAAATGTGAAAACACTAGTTTGGATTTTTTTTTAATATATGAAAGAGTATTTCAAAGAGTAATTGAGTGAGGGTTTTAAGTAAAATATTTCATTTACTACTGCTATTATTTTATTCGTGTACATCTAATAAAGCTTTGTCAAAATGACAGCCTTACATGCCCACTTAAAATATCAGGTATTCCTTGAAAAAACCAACTCTACAGAATTCTATGTAGCATAATGGTGGCCCTCACTTTTTTCTCCACTTCTTAATTATGCACTAGCATCAAGCTTCTTGATCAGGGCAGACCTGTGAGACGCCAGCACAGTGTACAACTCTAGAGACTCCTCTGATTCTGCAGTCCAAATGGATGGTAATCCCCAGGAGTGATATAGTGCACAGCCATGCAACTGTGGCACTGGAAAATAAAGTGAAGAAAGACACTGGCGAGGGCCCAGGACAGAACAGAAAGACAGCATATAAATGAAATACAGTTATCTATTCAAATTCTATGTCTCTATATGGTTGGTGTGGACATGCTCCAGACACAGATTAAAGAAGAGACAGAGGATACAGAGAAGTGCTTACAACTGGTCCGAAAAGTCCAGGAGGATTTTTTCACTGTGAGCAGGAGTTATCAAAAACAGACAGCTCCTTAGAATTAACAGCATCAATTACTAGTGACTTTAGAACCTATGTTATCTGGGAACTGAAAAGATATTAGATAAGGTTCACAATCTGAGAGCCTATGTTGAAAGATGGGAATGCTGCCAACTTCAGACAGGGCAGAGAGTACAAATAGCAGTAAGCAGTTGGAAAAGAATTGTGCTCCTAAGAAAGTTAGGTGGGAAGTTCTTGTTTCTTTTTTGTTTTTAATTTTATGTTTTTGTGACAGGGTCTGTCTCTGTCACCCAGGCTGGAGTGCAGTGGCACGATCACGGCTCACTGCAACTTCAACCTCCCAGACTCAAGTGATCCTGCCACCTCAGCCTCCCAAGTAGCTGGGACCACCGGCGAGCACCACAGTGCCTAGCTAATTTTATTTTTTGTAGAGACAGGGTCTCGTTATGTTGCCCTGGCTGGTCTCAAGCTTCTGGGCTCGTGCAATCCTCCTGCCTCGGCCTGCCAAAGTGCTGGGATTACAGGTGTAAGCCACCATGCCCAGCTAGGTTCTTGTTTCTAATGGCCCTTGACTCTCACGATTTTCATTCTTCTTTTCCAGGAATCTTCCACAAGATGTGTCTGTACACTAAAACATGGAATGTGAAAGACTTAATATGTAAATTTAAATTAATTTAAAAATTACTCTCACTATTTTAATTCCTGCATTTACAGGCCTGGAGCCACAATGTCATAGGTATTTTATAGACAAGTATTACTTTTTTTTGAAGAGGGAAATATTTTGTTGGTACCTAGCATACCTTTTTTTTAATATTATTATATTTTAAGTTCTGGGATACTGTGCAGAACGTGCAGGTTTGCTATATGTATATACACATGCCATGGTGGTTTGCTGCACCCATCAACCTGTCATCTACATCAGGTATTTCTCCTAATTCTATCCCTCCCCATGCACCCTACCCCCAACAGGCCCTGGAGTGTGATGTTCCCCTCCCTGTGTCCATGTGATCTCATTGTCCAACTCCCACTTATGAGTGAGAACATGTGGTGTTTGGGTTTCTGTTTCTGTGTTAGTTTGCTGAGAATGATGATTTCCAGCTTCATCCATGTCCCTGCAAAGGACATGAGCTCATCCTTTTTTATGGCTGCATAGTATTCCATGGTGTATATGTGCCACATTTTCTTTATCCAGTCTATCGTTGATGGACATTTGGGCTAGTTCTAAGTCGTTGCTAATGTGAACAGTGCTGCAATAAACATACATGTGCATGAGTCTTTATAGTAGAATAATTTATAATCCTTTGTGTGTATACCCAGTGATCGGATTGCTGGGTCAAATGGTATTTCTGGTTCTAGATCCTTGAAGAATCGCCACACTGTTTTCCACAATGATTGAACTAATTTACACACCCACCAACAGTGTAAAAGTGTTCCTATTTGTCCACATCCTCTCCAGCATCCGCTGTTTCCTAACTTTTTAATGATCACCATTCTAACTGGAGTGAGATGGTATCTCATTTTGGGTTTGATTTGCATTTCTCTAACGACCAGTGATGATGAGCTTTTTTTCATATGTTCATTGAACACATAAATGTCTTCTTTTGAGAAGTGTATGTTCATATCCTTTGCCCACTTTTTGATGAGGTTGTTTGTTTTTTTCTTGTAAATTTGTTTAAGTTCTTTGTAGATTCTGGATATTAGCCCTTTGTCAGATGGATAGATTGAAAAATTTTCTCCCATTCTGTAGGTTGCCTGTTCACTCTGAGGATAGTTTATTTTGCTGTGCAGAAGCACGTTAGTTTAATTAGATCCCATTTGTCTATTTTGGCTTTTGTTACCATTGCTTTTGGTGTTTTTGTCATGAAGCCTTTGCCCATGCCTATGTCCTGAATGGTATTGCCTAGGTTTTTCTCTAGGGTTTTGATGGTATTAGGTCTTATGTTTAAGTCTCTAATCCATCCTGAGTTAATTTTTGTATAAAGTGTAAGGAAGGGATCCAGTTTCTGTTTTCTGCATATGGTTAGCCAGCTTTCCTAACACTATTTATTAAATAGGGAATCCTTTCCCCATTGCTTGCTTTTGTCAGGTTAGTCAAAGATTGGATAGTTGTAGATGTGTGGCATTATTTCTGAGGCCTCTATTCTGTTCCATTGGTCTAGATATCTGTTTTGATACCAGTCCCATGCTGTTTTGGTTACCGTAGCCTTGTAGTGTAGTTTGATGTTAGGTAGCATGATGCCTCCAGCTTTGTTCTTTTTGCTTAGGATTGCCTTGGCTATATGGGCTCTTTTTTGGTTCCCTGTGAAATTTAAAGTAGTTTTTTATAATTCTGTGAAGAAAGTCAATGGTAGGTTGATGGGGATAGCATTGAATCTATAAATTACTTTGGGCATTATGATCATTTTCATGATATTGATTCTTCCTATCCAT
>NW_026652282.1:98496985-98501800 GCF_009828535.3 Hylobates moloch | reverse complement strand
GAGCAGTGGTTTGTAGCTCTCCTTGAAGAGGTCCTTCACATCACTTGTAAGTTGTATTCCTAGGTATTTTATTGTCTTTGCAGCAATTGTGAATGGGAGTTCACTGGTGATTTGGCTCTCTGTTTATCTATCCTTGGTATATAGGAATGCTTGTGATTTTCGCACATTGATTTTGTAACCTGAGAAAATGCTGAAGATGCTTATCAGCTTAAATAAATTTTGGGCAGAGATGGTGGAGTTTTCTAAATATACAATCATGTCATCTGCAAACAGCGACAATTTGACTTCCTCTCTTTCTGTTTGAATACGCTTTATTTCTTTCTCTTGCCTTATTGCCCTGGCCAGAACTTCCAATACTATGTTGCATAGGAGTGGTGAGAGAGGGCACCCTTGTCTTGTGCTGGTTTTCAAAGAGAATGCTTCCAGCTTTTGCACATTCAGTATGATATTGGCTATGAATTTGTCATAAATAGCTCTTATTATTTTGAGATACATTCCATCAGCACCTAGTTTATTGAGAATTTTTAACATAAAGGGGGGTTGTATTTTTTCAAAGGCCTTTTCTGCATCTATTGAGAAAATCACGTGGTTTTTGTCATTGGTTCTGTTTATGTGATGGATTATGTTTATTGATTTGCATATGTTGAACCAACCTTTCATCCTAGGGATGAAGCTGACTTGATCTTGGTGGATAAGCTTTTCCATGTGCTGCTGGATTCAGTTTACCAGTATTTTATTGAGGATTTTCGCATCGATGTTCATCAGGGATATTGGCCTGAAATTTTCTTTTTTTGCTGTGTCTCTGCCAGGTTTTGGTATCAGGATGATGCTGGCCTCATAAAATGAATTAGGGAGGAGCCTGTCTTTTTCTATCATTTGGAATAATTTCAGAAGGAATGGTACCAGCTCCTCTTTGTACCTCTGGTAGAAGTCAGCTATGTATCCATCTGATCCTTGGCTTTTTTTAGTCTGTAAGCTATTAATTACTGCCTCAATTTCAGAACTGCTTATTGGTATATTCAGGCATTCAACTTCTTCCTGGTTTAGTCTTGGGAGGGTGTATGTGTCTGGGAATTTATCCATTTCTTCTATATTTTCTAGTTTATTTGCACAGAGGTGTTTATAGTATTCTCTTATGGTAGTTTGTATATCTGTGAGATCAGTGGTGATATCACCTTTATCTTTTTTTATTATTGTCTATTTGATTCTTTTCTGTTTTCTTCTTTATTAGTCTGGCTAGGGGTCTATCTATTTTGTTAATCTTTTCAACCAACCAGCTCCTGGAATCATTGATTTTTTGAAGGGTTTTTTGTGTCTTTATCTCCTTCAGTTCTGCTCCGATTTTAGTTATTTCTCGTCTTCTGCTAGCTTTTGAATTTGTTTGTTCTTGCATCTCTAGTTCGTTTAATTGTGATGTTAGGGTGTCAGTTTTAGATCTTTCCCACTATATCCTGTGTGCATTTAGTGTTATAAATTTCCCTCTAAACCCTGCTTTAGTTGTGTCCCAGAGATTCTGGTATGTTGTGTCGTTGTTCTCATTGGTTTCAAAGAACTTGTTTATTTCTGCCTTCATTTCGTTATTTACCCGGTAGTCATTCAGGAGCAGGTTGTTCAGTTTCCATGTAGTTGTGCAGTTTTGAGTGAGTCTCTTAATCCTAAGTTCTAATTTTATTGCTTGTGGTCTGAGAGACCGTTTGTTATGATTTCCGTTATTTTGCATTTTGTGATGAGTGTTTTACTTCTAATCATGTGGTTAATTTTAGAAAAAGTGCAATGTGGTGCTGAGAAGAATGTATATTCTGTTGATTTGAGGTGGAGAGTTCTGTAGATGTCTATTAGGTCCACTTGGTCCAGAGGTGAGTTCAAGTCCTGAATATCCTTGTTGATTTTCTGTCTTGTCGATCTGTCTAATATTGACAGTGGGGTGTTAAAGTCTCCCATTATTATTGTGTGGGAATCTAAGTCTCCATGTAGGTCTCTAAGAACTTGCTTTATGAATCTGGGTGCTCCTGTGTTGAGTGCGTATATATTTAGGATAGTTAATTCTTCTTGTTGCATTGATCCCTTTACCATTATATAATGCCCTTCTTTGTCTTTTTCAGAGACTAGCATTGCAACCCATGCTTTCTTTTTGTTTTCCATTTGCTTGGTAAATCTTCCTTTGTCCCTTTATTTTGAGCACACGTGTGTCTTTGTAAGTGAGATTGGTCTCCTGAATGCAACACAACAATAGGTCGTGACTATCCAATTTGCCAGTCTGTGTCTTTTAATTGGGTCATTTAGCCCATTTACATTTAAGGTTAATATTTTTATGTGTGAATTTGATCCAGTCATTATGACGCTAGTTGGTTTATTTTGTCCATTTGTTGATGCAGTTTCTTCATAGTGTTGACGGACTTTACAATTTGGTATGTTTTTGCAGTGGCTGATACCAGTTTTCCCTTTGCATTTGTAGTGCTTCCTTTAGGAGGTCTTGTAAGGCAGGCCTTATGGTAACAAAATCTCTCAGCATTTGCTTGTCTGTAAAGGATTTTATTTCTGCTTCACTCATGAAACTTAGTTTGGCTGGATATGAAATTCTGGGTTGAAAAATTCTTTTCTTTAAGAATGTTGAATATTGGCCCCCACTCTCTTCTGGCTTGTAGGGCTTCTGCAGAGAGATCCACTGTTAGTCTGATGGGCTTCCCTTTGTCAGTAACCTGACTTTTCTCTCTTGCTGCCCTTAACATTTTTTCCTTCATTTCAACCTTGGTGAAGCTGACGATTATGTGTCTTTTTTTTTTTTTTTAGACGGAGTCTCGCTCTGTCGCCCAGGCTGGAGTGCAGTGGCGCGATCTCGGCTCACTGCAAGCTCCGCCTCCTGGGTTCACGCCATTCTCCTGCCTCAGCCTCTCCGAGTAGCTGGGACTACAGGCGCCCGCCACTACACCCGGCTAATTTTTTTTGTATTTTTAGTAGAGACAGGGTTTCACCATGGTCTCGATCTCCTGACCTCGTGATCCGCCCGCCTCGGCCTCCCAAAGTGCTGGGATTACAAGCGTGAGCCACCGCGCCTGGCCTGATTATGTGTCTTGAGGTTGCTCTCCAGCTTATCTTTGTGGTGTTCTCTGTATTTCCTGAATTTGAATGTTGGCCTGTCTTGCTAGGTTGGTGAAGTTTTTCTGCATAATATTCTGAAGAGTGTTTTTCAACTTGGTTCCGTTATCCCTGTCATTTTCAAGTACACGAATCAAACATAGGTTTGGTCTTTTCACATAGTCCCATATTTCTTGGAGGCTTTGTTCTTTCCTTTTGATTTCTTTTTCTCCAAACTTGTCTTCACACTTTATTTTATTAAGTTGATCTTCAATCTCTGATATCCTTTCTTCTGCTTGATCAATTGGGCTATTGATACTCATATATGCTTCATGAAGTTCCCGTTCTGTGTTTTTCAGCTCTATCAGGTCATTTATGTTCTTCTCTAAACTGGTTATTCTAGTTAGCAATTTCTCTAACCTTTTTTCAAGGTTCTTAACTTCCTTGCATTGAGTTAGAACATACTCCTTTAGCTCAGAGGGTTTGTTATTACCCACCTTCTGAAGCCTACTTCTGTCACTTTTTCAAACTCATTCTCCATCCAGGTTTGTTCCCTTGCTGAAGAGAAGTCATGATCCTTTGAAGGAGAAGAGGCATTCTGTTTTTTGGAATTTTCAATCTTTCGGGGCTGGTTTTTCCTCATCTTCATGGATTTATCTACCTTTGGTTTTTGATGATGGTGCCCTTTGGATGGGGTTTCTGTGTGGACGTCGTTTTTGTTGATGTTGATGCTATTCCTTTCTGTTTGTTAGTTTTCCTTCTAACAGTCAGGCTCCTCTGCTGCAGGTCTGCTGGACTTTGCTGGAGGTCCACTCCAGACCCTGTTTGCCTGGGTATCACCGGCAGAGTCTGCAGAACAGCAAAGACTGCTGCCTTTTCCTTCCTCTGGAAGCTTCTTCCCAGAGGGGCACCCACCAGATGCCAGCCAGAGCTCTCCCATATCAGATGTCTGTTGACCCCTGCTGTGAGGCATCTCCCAGTCAGGAGGTATGGGGATCAGGGACCCACTTGAGGAGGCAATCTGTCCCTTACCAGAACCCAGGTGCTGTGCTGGGAGATCCGCTGTTCTCTTCAGAGCCAGCAGGAAGTCTGCTGAAGCTGCACAGACAGCCGCCCCTTTCCCCAGCTGCTCTGTCCCAGGGAGATGGGAGTTTTATCTATAAGCCCCTGACTGGAGCTGCTGCCTTTCTTTCAGAGATGCCCTGCCCAGTGAGGAGGAATCTAGAGAGGCCGTCTAGCTACATTGGTTTGCCAAGCTGCAGTGGGCTCTGCCCAGTTCGAACTTCCTGGTGGCTTTGTTTACACTGTGAGGGGAAAATCTCCTACTCAAGCCTCAGTAATGGTGGACGCCCCTCCGCCTACCAAGCTCGAGCATCCCTGGTCAACTTCAGACTGCTGTGCTGGGTGGATCTTAGCTTGCTGGTCTTCATGGGGGTGGGATTTGCTGAGCTAGACCACTTGGCTCCCTGGTTTCAGCCCCTTTTCCAGGGGAGTGAACAGTTCTGTCTTACTGGCATTCCAGTCACCACTAGGGTATGAATAAAATCTCCTACAGCTAGCTTGGTGTCTGCCCAAATGGCCACCCAGTTTTGTGCTTGACACCCAGGGTCTCGGTGGGGAGATTCATCAGAGGGAATCTCCTGGTCTGCAGGTTGCGAAGACTGTGGGACAAGCGCAGTATCTGTGCTGGACTTCCTCAGGCTTAGACCCTCACAGCTTCCCTTGGGTAGGGGAGAAAAT
>NW_026652282.1:98485264-98496975 GCF_009828535.3 Hylobates moloch | reverse complement strand
GGGTGAGGCAACGCCTCACCCTGCTTTGGCTCACCCTCCATGGGCTGCACCCACTGTCTAACCAGTCCCAGTGAGGTGAGCAGTGTACCTCAGGTGGAAATGCAGAAATCACCTGCCTTCTGCATTGATCTCACTGGGATTTGCAGACTGGAGCTCTTCCTATTTGGCCATCTTGCCAGCCACATCGAATTTCTTGCTTTTTAAAGATTGAATAGTATTGTGTGTGTGTGTGTGTGTGTGTGCGCCACATTTAAAAAATGTGTTCATCCATTGATGGGTGCTTTGGTTGTTTTCATATCTTGGCTACTATGAATAATGCTACAACGAACATGGGATTGAAGATATCACTTCAACACATTGATTTCGGTTCTTTTGGCTATATACCCAGAAGTGAGATTGCTAGATCATATGGCAATTTTACTTTTAGTATTTTGAAGAAACCCTATACTGTTTCTCACAACTATACTAATTTACATTCCCTCTAATGGTGTACAAGAGTTTCTTTTGTGTTACATTCTTACCAACACTTGTTATCTTTCGTTTTTTTGATAGTTAGTCTAATAGATGTGAGGTGATATCTCATTGTGTTTTTAAAGTTTTATTTTATGTTTAATTGACAAATAATTTTACATATATATGGGGTACAATGTGATGTTTCCACACATGTATGCGTTATGGAATGATTGAATCAAGTTAATTAACATATCCTTCTTCAAATATTATCATTGCTTTGTAGGGAAAACTTTTTTTTTTTTTTTTGAGATGGAGTCTCGCTCTGTCGCCCAGGCTGGAGTGCAGTGGTGTGAAATCAGCTCACTGCAAGCTCCGCCTCCCAGGTTCACGCCATTCTCCCACCTTAGCCTCCCAAGTAGCTGGGACTATAAGCGCCTGCCACCACGCCCGGCTAATTTTGTTTTTGTATTTTTAGTAGAGACCGGGTTTCACCGTGTTAGCCAGGATGGTCTCGATCTCCTGACCTTGTGATCCGCCCGCCTTGGCCTCCCAAAGTGCTGGGATTACAGGTATGAGTCACCATGCCTGGCCTGTCTTTGTAGGGAAAAATTTTAAAATCTCAGGGTCCATTTCTGCCATTCCATTTATTCCCTTCTGGAAGTTTTATGAGATAAATATTAGAAATTATTGATCTAGCCTTCATGTCTCTTAATGTATCCTTCATATATTTTTAAGTTATTGTCTCTTAGTGCCATATCCTGGGTTAATTTTCTCAGAAATTTCTTCTAATTCAGTAAGGATTTATTCAACTCTGTTGAGTCTAGAGCATTTTCTTATTTCAGTGACTGAAGAAAGTGATGAGATCTATTCATGCCCTTAAGGTTAAGCCTGGATCAGACCATACATCTTGTTAAAGGCACTTTTAACTTCTTTACTCCACAGCAGCTAGGCCTCTAGCTGCTTCTGCCTGATTCTAAAAAAAAGAACCTAGAAGTGGCTTCAGGCTCACTTACTGTTTTATGCTTTTCTTTTGTCCTATTTCTGGTTCTCAGAGATAACCATTTTATTTTTGATCACAGTTACATCCTTTTGGTTTTTCTCTTCTTATATTCATACATCAAAACTTTGTGTTTGGAATAGAGAGGTAATCAAAGAATGAATTCATTACACCTTCTCAAACAGATGTCTCTTTCTACAAGTGTTTGTACTTAATAGAGACCATTTAAGAAAAAATGCCTCCAATAATATAAAATAATCATAACAGTGTCTCTTGAGGCAGCATGGCTTGTTAAAGATTTAGGAAAAGGGTCCTTATGGAAGTCCTCAAACTGTATGAAATAAACAACTGCATCTTTTCAGGATGGACACAGCAATGACACATGCAACCCCCTATCATATGGGTTTTTCCCCCTATATTAAGATTCTCTTGAACTCAATTCTATAACATTTGGAAGTTTAAATAATTCCTAAATATTTCTATGGATTTCAAGGGACATACATCCCCATGATTCCCTTTAGTTCTGGACTCTTACTTTTAAGTGTGCTGTCTTCTGTAATGTCCTAGTTCAAGCTCTTCCATCCAAACAAATCTTTTTTGCTTTACATCTACAAAGAATCAAACAAAACAAAAGCCCTTTGATATGCAAAATCTGTGAAGCCTGGGAAAGAAGATTTACATTGAAGAAATAAAACTATTTCCAAATGGAATGTTAAAATGTTAAAACCCCCTGTTTCTAAGTCTTTCCCATGCACCCAAATGAATACAAGTAAAACTGAAGGATTCATTATGAGATTAATGCTAATGTATTGGTTGTGATAATCAATTTTGTGCTTCTTACTTGCAGCTGAATGGTAGTATTAGGGTTGCTGCCTTTGTGGTATCTTCAGGGCTAGGAAGACAGGTGGTGGCATGTAGGAAATTTCAGATCATTCTTTGATGTCTTATCTGATTATAGGTACTTAGATACAGCTGGAGTTTGGTAGAAAGAATAAAGCAAGGGCTGGGAAATAAAGGGAGAGAAATGTTCTTTAAACTCAGAGGCAAGAGTGATATGCAGTTTATGTGAAGATGGTAAGTGATGATGGCTTTGATTGTAGTACATAGTCCAAGCAGTGCTAGAATGTACAGTTATAAAAGCTAATGCTCTGGGATATTTATTTGGGAGGCATGGATTCTGGATAATAATGGTTAATACCTCCATGATTCTTACCATGTGTCAGACAGATAATCTAAGTCTTTTGCATGTATTGACGAATTTAATTCTCATGACCTTTCCATGGGGTGAGTACAACCATTGTTCCAATATTTATATTAGGAAACAGAGGCCTAGTTTGGTTAGGCTACTTGGACTATGGTCACACAGTAAATTTTAGGTAATTTTCCTGTACAATATGTATCTTTTAACACTCCATTCTCCTTCTGTATTTGGGTCCTGGATCTGCTACTTAATAGATATGTGACTTTAGGTAAGCTGCTTAATTTCTTTGAATCAAAGTTTCCTCAATAGCAAAATATATTGTTATGAAGATTAAATAAGATACTACATGTAAAGAACTTAGAGTAATGCCAGACTCAAAGCAAGAACTCAGTGCATACTAGCTGCTATTTTTAGTAATAGGTGGTACTGTTGGTTTTTAAAATATTTTTATTCTTTTTTTCTCTCGCATTCCTGTCCTTTCCATCACTGACAACTGAAGAGAGAGTATTAGAGGTGATTCAAAACTCATATCTGACAGAGAAGTAGCCAGAGGCCCTTTAAAAATGAAGCCTACCTGAAAATTGAGAGAAAGGACTCCAACCCCAAACTAGGACATGCCAAGGTGAGTTACAGAAATGTTCTCATCAAACTAATCAGTGGCTGCATATTAGATTAGGTTTAGAATAAAATGAGATAAATATTAAGAATTTTATGTTAGATTTAGTTTTATTTAAAACTTGTTTTACAAGATCCTTTAAAATCTTTTAAATGATGTATTTTTCAGAACCAATAGAAATATGAAAAGCATAAATTTAACTCAGTGTAGAAATGCAACATAAAGTAACAACCAGCTCCTACTTCCCCCTGTTGAAGCATATTAGAACACTGACAATTCACCATGGTGATCACACTCATACAATGTACAACTCTTTGATGAACAATTTATTACAATCTATCAATATTTTTTAAGGCACATCCCCTTTAACCAAGCTATTCCATTCCTAGAAATGTATCTTACAGCAATGCTCACCCAACTGAGGAAAGATGCATGCACAAGGCTGTTTGCAGCTCTGTTTGTATATGCAAAAAACTGGAAACGGCTTAAATGTCCATCAAGCCCTTTATACTGCTATGAATATGTGCAGTGCTTTCCTAACAGGCATCCCTCCAGCTAAATTTTTCTGCTTTAATAACTAAAAAAATGCTTTCCATTCAATGGACTTGTCTATTGCTTTATGAATAAATCGCTGAGTAATTTCAGTGGTTCTATTATTGTTTTCATAAACCAGAAAAGACTTACCAGAGGTATTATGATACCATATAAATATCAAGAGGTGATTGAAAGAAACCATTTTTAGCGTTTAATCATTGCTTACTTTCATTTCTAGGCTATTTTCTTGCTCTAAGGGTTCAGCAAAATCTTGCCTTCTTTTCCAAACTGATTTTTCTTTCTAAAGTTTCTTGTGTTTTTCTCAAGCTCTTACTGTCCTTCATCTAATACCTGAAGGACTTAGTCATTGTCAAACTCCTAAGGAATTAAAAAAAAGAAGAAGAAAAAATAAATAATCCTGGAGGCTTTGGAATAGAAGAATTACCTATCTCTGTGAAAATGGTGATACTTTACCAAATATCAACTAGGCAATTTCTATGTAAGATGAAAGAGAGATGGCCAATGAAAGATTGGATAATATTTTGAAATAAGAACCCAGCATGATCCTCTAGGGAAGAAATTAAAAGAAATGTTTTATAGAGCCCTTTAAATGTTCAATTAAGTTTATTTAGCAACTTTTTTCTAATTATGGCATAACTATTCTGAGTAGAGATATCATTGCATTATTCTGGATATTTACAATTGTGTCTGAAAGCCCATTTGTCCTTGGGAGACTAGCAATCAGCAAAGCAGTTGATGAAGCTATAAATCTATGGAATCGCTTTGCCAAATATCAGCATCTCGTCATTATGGTGGCGAAATGAGTTCTTTTACAGAATGCTGTTGAATACGTCTCACAATCACTATTTTTCAGTGGCTTAATCTACACTGTGAGTTGACTTAAAAATTTTCCCTGAAGCTTTGGCTATAAATAACAAATCACAGAAGGACAAAACTGAAGAATAAAAAAAAGTTGGAACAGATTTTATGTTAAATATTTCAATTTGTATATTTCTAAAGCAAGATTATATATTTGCAGTCATTCCTAGCCACTATTTATGCATCTGTGCTCAAGAGAGGGAGATAAAAAGAGTATGATCATATTTAACTCAGAAAAGCAATAAAAATCACCTCTTTGTTCCATCATCACTTCTTTTTATTTTAGTTATTTAAAACATACATAAATATATCCTAGATTGCTACCATACCTGAGAATAAGATCTCAACAATTTATAGAAGAGCTTCAATGAATATTGTACCTTTTCATACATAAGAACATACTGGAGACATCAGGGTGCAAATTGAAAATACTTTTATAATTAGGTTCCTTCCTTCTATCAACTCAAAATAAAGCCATTCTCTCCCCCATCACCAAATACACACACATATTTTGATTTAATCATTAACATTGTAGACCTTTTTCATTAAATTAAACCCATGCTAAGGTAGTCAAATATCCCAAATTGCTTGGAACTACATCACCATTCATCTTTTTACTCAAGTAGTCAACTGTCCTGCATGTTGCTGGATGCCAAACAAGTTTGAAGTAGCAAGTTTTAGGGTCTCACTCTGTTGCCCAGGCTGGAGCATAGTGGCACAATCATGACTCACTGCAGTGTCACTGCCCTGGGGTCAATGGGGGCTCCCTCAGCCACCCAGGTAGCTAGGACCACATGCATGCGCCACCAGGCCAAGCTAATTTTTGTATGTTCTGTAGAGATGGGTGGTAAAATTGTATTTTTCTATTGCTACCAGGTGAAATATTTTCAATTCTATCACTAGAATTGATTTTCTTATTTGTCTATCATTGCTTATTGTAAGTTATGGTCTATTAATTTGAAAAATAAACTCAGCCTGCCTTACAAGAGCTCCTGAAGGAAGCAGTAAACATGGAAAGTTAAAACCGGTATCAGCCACTGCAAAAACATAGCAAATTGTAAAGACCATCAACACTATGAAGAAACTGCATCAACTAACAGGCAAAATAACCAGCTAGCATCATAATGACGGGATCAAATTCACACATAGCAATATTAACCTTAAATGTAAATGGGCTAAATGCCCCAATTAAAAGACACAGACTGGCAAATTGGATAGAGTCAATATCCATCCATGTGCTGTATTCAGGAGACCCACCTCACATGCTGAGACACACATAGGCTAAAAATAAAGAGATGGAGGAATATTTACCAAGCAAATGGAAAGTGAAAAAAAGCAGGGGTTGCAATGCTAGTCTCAAAACAGCCTTTAAACCAACAAAGATCAAAAAGACAAAGAAGGGCATTACATAATGGTAAAGGGATTAATGCAACAAGAAGAGCTAACTATCCTAAATATATATGCACCCAATACAGGAGCACCCAGACTCATAAAGCAAGTTCTTAGAGACCTACAAAGAGACTTAGACCCCCACACAATAATAGTGGGAGACTTTAACACCCCACTGTCAATATTAGAAAAATCAATGAGACAGAAAATTAACAAGGATATTCAGGACTTGAACTCAGCTCTGGACCCAGTGGACCTAATAGATATCTACAGAGCTCTCCACCCCAAATCAACAGAATATACATTCATCTTAGCACCACATCACACTTATTCCAAAATTGACCACATAATTGGAAGTAAAACACTCCTCAGCAAATGCAACAGAACGGAAATCATAACAAACAGTCTCTCAGACCACAAGCAATGAAATTAGAACTCAGGATTAAGAAATTCACTCAAAACTGCACAACTACATGGAAACTGAATAACCTGCTCCTGAATCACTACTGGGTACATAACAAAATGAAGGCAGAAATAAAGATGTTCTTTGATACCAGTGAGAACAAAGACGCAAGGTAACAGAATCTCTTGGACACAGCTAAAGCAGTGTTTAGAGGGAAATTTATAGCACTAAATGCCCACAGGAGATAGTGGGAAAGATCTAAAATTGACACCCTAACATAACACTTAACTGGAGAAGCAAGAGCAAAAAAATTCAAAAGCTAGCAGAAGACAAGAAATAACTAAAATCAGAGCAGGACTGAAGGAGATAGAGAAACGAAAAACCCTTCAAAAAATCAATGAATCCAGGAACTGGTTTTTTTGAAAAGATTAACAAAATAGACCACTAGCCAGACTAATAGATAAGAATCAAATAGATACAATAACAATGATAAAGAGGGTATCGCCACTGGTCCCACAGAAATACAAACTGCCATCAGAGAATACTATAAACACCTCTATGCAAATAAACTAAGAAATCTAGAAGAAATGGATAAATTCCTGGACACATACACCCTCCCAATACTAAACCAGGAAGAAGCTGAATCCCTGAATAGACCAATAACAAGTTCTGAAATTGAGGCAGTAATTAATAGCCTACCAATCAAAAATGCCCAGGACCAGATGGATATAGAGCTGAATTCTACCAGAGGTACAAAGAGGAGCTAGTACCATTCCTTCTGAAACTATTCCAAACAACAGAAAAACAGGGACTCCTCCCTAACTCATTTTATGAGGCCAGCATCATCCTGATACCAAAACCTGGCAGAGACACAACAACAACAACAACAACAAAAATTTCAGGCCAGTATCCCTGATGAACATCAATGCGAAAATCCTCAATAAAATAGTGGCAAACCAAATCCTTATCCACCACCATCAAGTCGGCTTCATCCCTGGGATGCAAGGCTAGTTCAACATATGCAAATCAATAAATGTAATTAATCACATAAACAAAACCAATGACAAAAACAACATGATTATCTCAATAGATGCAGAAAAGGCCTTTGATAAAATTCAACACCCCTTTATGCTAAAAGCTCTCAGTAAACTAGGTATTGATGGAACATATCTCAAAATAATAAGACCTATTTATGACAAACCCACTGCCAATATCATACTGAATGTGCAAAAGCTGTAAGCATTCCCTTTGAAAACTGGCACAAGACAAGGGTGCCCTCTCTCACCACTCCTATTCAACATAGTATTGGAAGTTCTAGCCAGGGCAATAAGGCAAGAGAAAGAAATAAAGCATATTCAAATAGAAAGAGAGGAAGTCAAATTATCTCTGTTTGCAGATGACATGATTGTATATTTAAGAAACCCAATTGTCTCAGCCAAAAATCCCCTTAAGCTGACAAGCAACTTCAGCAGAGTCTTAGGATACAAAATTAATGTGCAAAAATCACAAGCATTCCTACACACCAATAACAGATAAACAGAGATCCAAATCATGAGTGAACTACCATTCACAATTGCTACAGAAAGAATAAAATACCTAGGAATACAACTTACAAGTGATGTAAAGGACCTCTTCAAGGAGAACTACAAACCACTGCTCAAGGAAGTAAGAGAGGACACAAACACATGGAAAAACTTTCCATGCTCATGGATAGGAAGAATCAATATTGTGAAAACGGCCATAATGCCCAAAGTAATTTATGGATTCAATGCTATCCCCATCAAGCTACCAGTGACTTTCTTCACAAAATTAGAAAATATCTACTTTAAATTTCATATGGCACCAAAAAAGACCACATACAGCCAAGACAATCTGAAGCAAAAAGAACTAAGCCACAGGCATCATGCTACCTGATTTCAAACTATACTACAAGGACACAGTAATCAAAACTGCATGGTACTGGTATCAAAACAGGTATACAGACCAATGGAATAGAATAGAGGCCTCAGAAATAATGCCACACATTTACAACCATCTGATTTTTGACAAGCCTGACAGAAACAAGCAATGGGGAAAGGATTCCCTATTTAATAAATGGTGTTAGGAAAACTGGCTAACCATATGCAGAAAACAGAAACTGGATCCCTTCCTTACACTTTATACAAAAACTAACTCAAGATCCATTAAAGACTTAAACGTAAGACCTAATACCATCAAAACCCTAGAAGAAAACTGAGGCAATACCATTCAGGACATAGGTATGGGCAAAGGCTTCATGACTAAAACACCAAAAGCAACAGCAACAAAAGCCAAAATTGACAAATGGAATCTAATTAAACTAAAGAACTTCTGCAAAGCAAAATAAACTATCATCAAAGTGAACAGGAAATCTGCAGACTGGGAGAAAATTTTTGCAATCTATCTATCTGACAAAGGGCTAATATCCAGAATCTACAAACTTAAACAAATTTACAAGAAAAAAACAACCCCATCAAAAAGTGTGCAAAGGATATGAACAGACACTTCTCAAAAGAAGACATTTATGAGGCCAATAAATATATGAATAAATGCTCATCATCACTGGTCATTAGAGAAAGACAAATCAAAACAATGAGATACCATCTCACTCCAGTTAGAATGGAGATCATTAAAAAGCCAGGAAACAACAGATGCTGGAGAGGATGTGGAGAAATAGGAATGCTTTTACTCTTTTGGTGGGAGTGTAAATTAGTCCAACCTTGTGGAAGACAGTGTGGCAATTTCTCAAGCATCGAGAACCAGAAATACCATTTGACCCAGTAATCCCATTACTGGGTATGTATTCAAAGGATTATAAACCATTCTACTACAAAGGCACATGCACACATATGTTTATTGCAGCACTATTCACAATAGCAAAGACTTGGAACCAACCCAAATGCCCATCAATGTCAGACTGGATAAAGAAAATGTGGCACATATCCACCATGGAATACTATGCAGCCATAAAAAAGGATGCATTCATATCCTTTGCAGGGACATGGATGAAGCTGGAAACCATCATTCTTAGCAAAGTAACACAGGAACAGAGACCCAAACACTGCATATTCTCACTCATAAGTAGGAGTTGAACAATAAGAACACATGGACACAAGGAGGGGAACATCACATACCAGGGCCTGTCTGGGGGGGGGGGGCTAGGGGAGGAATAGCATTATGAGAAATACCTAACGTAGATGATAGGTTGATGGGTGCCGCAAACCACCATGGAACGTGTGTACTTATGTAACGAACGTGTACTTTCTGTATATGTATCTCAAAACTTAAAGTATAATTAAAAAAATAAAAAACTCAATACTTGTAGACATAAATCCACAGCGTTTTTAAAAAGATTAATGAATAAACAATTGAAGATAGTGTAGGATCATGATGAGAGTAAATAAATGCAATTATACCTGGATACTTCAATCACTTTTTTAAAATGCAGTATTATTTAATCAGTGGCACATTAGAAAGGATGGCCAAAGTATTTTATTCTTTATTGTCATCTTATTGCCCATTTAAATCAGTCATTTGCAGTACATGAGTGCCAGTAAAGTTCTGTTTAAAACAGTAATTTTCAAAAACCTAAAAATCACAGATAAAAACGAATTGGTTCCTTTAAGATCAGAACAAGAAAAGGATGCCCACTCTTACCATTTCTATCCAGTATAGTAATGGAAGTTTCAGCAAGAGCAATTATGCAAGGAAAATAAATAATAAGCATTCAAAATAGAAAGAAAAGTTTCAATTGTGCCTGTTTGCAGATGATATATTCATATATATATATATATATATATACATATGAACCATAAATATTCTACCAAAAAATTATTAGAATAATCCAGTTTAGTAAACGTGCAGGATACAAAATCAACATTAAAAAATTCCAGTAGCATTTTGTACACTAACAAGAAACTATCCCCACAAAATTAAGAACACAATTCCATTAACAATAGCCATAAATATATAAAACAGCAATAAATTTAACCAAGGATGTGACAGACCTATACAAAGAAACTATAAATATTGATAAATGAAATCAAAGAAGACAAAAATAATAGAAATATATCCTGTGTTCATGGTTTTGAAGAACTAATAGTATGAAAATGTTCATACTACCAAAGTGATGTGCAGACTCGATGCAATTCCAATCAAAATACCAATGACATTCTTCACAGAAATAGAAAAAAAAACTCTCCTAAAATTTGTATGGAACCACAGAAGACCCTGCATAGCCAAAGCAACCTTGAGCCAAAAGAACCAAGTGAGAGGCATCAGGCTACCACACTTTAAAAAATACTCTAAACCTATAGTAATTTAAACCGCATGATACTGTCATAAAAGCAGACACATAGACAAATGGAACAGAATAGAGAGCTGAGAACTAAATTCGTGCATTTACAGTCAACTGATTTTTGACAAAATTGCCAAGAACACACAGTGGGGAAAGGACAGTCTCTTCAATAAATGTAGTTAGGAAAACTGGATATCTACATGCAGAAGATTGAATTAGACTCTTATTTCACATCACATAGAAAAATCAGCTCAAAATGAATTAAAGAGTTAAATATAAGATCTAAAATTATAAATGTAAAAGTACTAAAAGAAAACAAGAAAGCTCCCTGGCATTGGTCTAGGCAGTGATTTTGCAGATATGACCCCAAAAGCATAGGCAACAGAAGCAAAAATAGAGAAATTAAAGCCTTCTTTACAGTAAAGTATATTTAGGGTTTGGTACTATCCAGGGTTTCAGGCATCCATTGAGGGTCTTGGAATATATCTCCTGTGGATAGAGAAGGACTATTGTATATCAAATAAATATTGTTTTCATAGCAAACAAATTTGAATTGCTTATTTTTTAATCCACCTGGAAACTTGAATGCCTAATATTATCACTTTTAAAAATGTTCCTTTGACCAGAGGTGGTGGTTCACGTCTGTCATCCTAGCACTTTGGGAGGCCAAGGCAGGTGGATCGCTTGAGCTCACGAGTTCAAGACCAGCGTGGGCAACATGGTGAAACCATGTCTCTACAAAAGATACAAAAATTAGCTGGGCATGGTGGCACACATCTGCAGTTCCAGCTACTTGAGGGGCGAGGTGGGAGAGTTGTTTGAACCTGGGAAGCAGAGGTTGCAGTGAGCTGAGATCACGCCACTGCACTCCAGCCTGGGCAACAGAATGAGACCCTGCCTCAAAAAAAAAAAAAAAAAAAAAAA
>NW_026652282.1:98472990-98485245 GCF_009828535.3 Hylobates moloch | reverse complement strand
AAAAAAAAAAAAAAAAAAAAAAAAAAAAAAGAAATTCCTTTAGCAATAAGAACCCAATAAGAACCAATGACAGTTTAGCTATGTTTTATATTAACAGTCTTTGCGTGTGGATGTGTATGGAGTCAGGGGTGACTTTAAGGGCAGATAGATAGTTTGCAGATACTTTGTTATTAGCATAGCAATATCAGTACCATAAAGTAATCAGATCATTGTGCAACGTAAGTGGAGACAGGAATTGGGGCAGTAGAACCAGATTAATAAAATAAGGAAATGAATCTGGAATAATGTAGAGATTTAGGACTATTCTAGTCAAAATAACAAAACCTTTCATTAATGCCCTATGAAGGAGAGATTATAAACTCTAATTACTCCTTAATGCTGGAATAAAACAATCCTTCCCACAAAAGACCCCTTCATACCAACATGGAAGAGAGAGCTAAAACAATTTAATAAAAGACCCCTTCATACCAACATAGAAGAGAGAGCTGACACAATTTAATAATACCTTCAGATATACATGCGTGTAAGGCACCATGATAGTCTGAACAGATTTATCTGGGCAGAATTTCATGTAAATGCATGCCAAAAAGTATAGGAAAGAACAATTAAAACTTCTCTTATTTCCTTCAGAGACAAATGTACCTTGTATTTCCTTTCTGAGGAGTGTGTTTATAGTGCCAAGGGTCAGAGGATTATAGAATCAAAATGCCTGGCCTCTTCTTTAGCTCATCATATTTTCAAGGAATATCCTAAGAAGGGAAATGCCCTCAATGAAAATTTCATCATTTTATCTTTATAATCTATGTGTGTAAGTTTGTAATTTTTGTTATTGCTTGAGCTAGCATACTCATATGTATTTATGATTTTTATAATTTGACTGTTAAAGTATGTTTAGTTCTGGTGAGTGTTCACAGCATATATCAAGGGAATAAGACTGGATGCAGGTCTGAAGTAAAAATGGTGCAAGAGGTGCTTGGAACATCACATTATACAAGATATCATGAAAGTGATAAAGATTACTAGGCTCATATTAAATAAAACAAAACAAAACTTTGAATGATGCCTCTGGTCAAAGATAGGACAATATGAGCATCAAAAATAATTATTGCAATAGATTGAAGCATATCAAACATGCTAATATTACTGCAATTGTAAGTAAAATAAAAATATATTTCTCACTTTTATTACATTTTTGAGAACCAATTATTATTTTCAATAATTAATAAACATCAGAACATATTCCTTAATTTCTATGTAAAATGCACTTTATGATACTTAGAATAATGTAATGAATTGCAGTTAGTGAATGGGAAATACATGATAGAATTAGAATAGAATTATTTTGCAACTCCTAAATAAATAGAGCAGGTAGACAATCAGCATTGATCATCTAAACCATTTAGGTAAAAAACTGACAATGAATATTATGTAGATGGATTGGGCTGATAACACCTGGTCACACTGATCAAAATTAACTTCACAAAAAGATATATAATGTGTCCCCTGATAGGGATCTATGAGAAGTACAGAGCATCTCTCTGTCCTTCTTGTCAGAATTGTATGGACAGTATTAAAGGTTTGTAAATGAATGTGAGAATGAATAAACAGAACTGTAAATGTATTAGCTGAATATCTCCCTTTCAAACTGTTAACTACGTAGAAATGAAGGGAAATTACATTCTGCACTTGAAAAGGAACAGTAGGGCACTTGGCGGTGTTAAAAAACATTTTTAAAAATCAATTTCTTTAAGAAGACCAATATTTTCCCCAAATGACTGTCATGGCAGTGGCAAAAGTATTTAAAATTCACATATCCAGTTTCAACATTTTGAAAATCATCTTCTAGTTACCAAGTAACTGTATAAAAGCTTTTCAGAAATGAGGTTCATTAATTAATTGTAAATTATATTTTGAAAATATTTTGCAAAGAAAGTGCATGATAGAAGTTAGTTTCTAACTTGCTGTTATAATCTTATTAATCATGGTTATGACTTCAAACATAAAGACGCACTCTCTCTTTTTTATTCCTTTGTGCATACATGTGTGTATATACACATATGCACTCACCAGATCTCTCTCTCTCTTTATGTGTATCTATCTATCTATCTATCTATCTATCTATCTATCTATCTATCTATCTATCTATCTATCTTTTTTTGTTATTATACTTTAGGTTTTAGGGTACATGTGCACAATGTGCAGGTTTGTTACATATGTATCCATGTGCCATGTTGGTTTGCTGCACCCATTAACTCGTCATTTAGCATTAGATATATCTCCTAATGCTGTCCCTCCCCGCTCCCCCCAACCCACAACAGTCCCCGGAGTGTGATGTTCCCCTTCCTGTGTCCATGAGTTCTCATTGTTCAATTCCCACCTATGAGTGAGAACATGCGGTGTTTGGTTTTTTGTCCTTGCGATAGATTACTGAGAATGATGTTTTCCAGTTTCATCCATGTCCCTACAAAGGACAGGAACTCATCATTTCTTATGGCTGCATAGTATTCCATGGTGTATATGTGCCACATTTTCTTAATCCAGTCTATCGTTGTTGGACATTTGGGTTGGTTCCAAGTCTTTGCTATTGTGAATAGTGCCGCAATAAACATACGTGTGCATGTGTCTTTATAGCAGCAATACGTGTGCATGTGTCTTTATAGCAGCATGATTTATAATCCTTTGGATATATACCCAGTAATGGGATGGCTGGATCAGTCAGATGGTATTTCTAGTTCTAGATCCCTGAGGAATCACCACACTGACTTCCACAATGGTTGAACTAGTTTACAGTCCCACCAACAGTGTAAAAGTGTTCCTATTTCTCCACATCCTCTCCAGCACCTGTTGTTTCCTGAATTTTTAATGATCACCATTCTAAATGGTGTGACATGGTATCTCACTGTGGTTTTGATTTGCATTTCTCTGATGGCCAGTGATGGTGAGCATTTTTTCATATGTCTTTTGGCTGCATAAATGTCTTCTTTTGAGAAGTGTCTGTTCATATCCTTCACCCACTTTTTGATGGGGTTGTTTGTTTTTTTCTTGTAAATTTGTTTGCGTTCTTTGTAGATTCTGGATATTAGCCCTTTGTCAGATGAGTAGATTGCAAAAATTTTCTCCCATTCTGTAGGTTGCCTGTTCACTCTGATGGTAGTTTCTTTCAGTGTGCAGAAGCTCTTTAGTTGAATTAGATCCCATTTGTCAATTTTGGCTTTTGTTGCCATTGCTTTTGGTGTTTTAGTCATGAAGTCCTTGCTCATGCCTATGTCCTGAAGGGTATTGCCTAGGTTTTCCTCTAGGGTTTTTATGGTTTTAGGTCTAACATTTAAATCTTTAATCCATCTTGAATTAATTTTCCTATAAGGTGTAAGGAAGGGATCCAGTTTCAGCTTTCTACATATGGCTAGCCAGTTTTCCCAGCACCATTTATTAAATAGGGAATCCTTTCCCCATTGCTTGTTTTTGTCAGGTTTGTCAAAGATCAGATAGTTGTAGATATGTAGCATTATTTCTGAGGGCTCTGTTGTGTTCCATTGGTCTATATCTCTTTTTTGGTACCAGTACCATGCTGTTTTGGTTACTGTAGCCTTGTAGTATAGTTTGAAGTCAGGTAGCATGATGCCTCCAGCTTTGTTCTTTTGGCTTAGGATTGACTTGGCAATGCAGGCTCTTTTTTGGTTCCATATGAACTTTAAAGTAGTTTTTCCAATGCTGTGAAGAAAGTCATTGGTAGCTTGATGGGGACAGGATTGAATCTATAAATTACCTTGGGCGGTATGGCCATTTTCACAATATTGATTCTTCCTACCTATGAGCATGGAATGTTCTTCCATTTGTTTGTATCCTCTTTTATTTCATTAAGCAGTGGTTTGTAGTTCTCCTTGAAGAGGTTCTTCACATCCCTTGTAAGTTGGATTCCTAGGTATTTTATTTTCTTTGAAGCAATTGTCAATGGGAGTTCACTGATGATTTGGCTCTCTGTTTGTCTGTTATTGGTGTATGAGAATGGTTGCGATTTTTGCACATTGATTTTGTACCCTGAGACTTTGCTGAAGTTGCTTATCAGCTTAAGGATATTTTGGGCTGATACGATGGGGTTCTCTAGATATACAATCATGTCACCTGCAAACAGGGACAATTTGACTTCCTATTTTCCTAATGGAATACCCTTTATTCCCTAGTCTCTGATAAAAGAGACTTTAAACCAACAAAGATAAAAAATGACAAAGAAGGTCATTACATAATGGTAAAGAGATCAATTCTACAAGAAGAGCTAAGTATCCTAAATATATATGCACCCAATACAGGAGCACCCAGATTCATAAAGCAAGTCTTTAGAGACCTACAAAGAGACTTAGACTCCCACACAATAATAATGGGAGAGTTTAACACCCCACTGTCAACATCAGACAGATCAACGAGACAGAAAGTTAACAAGGATATCCAGGAATTGAACTCAGCTCTGCACAAAGTGGACCTAATAGACATCTACAGAACTCTCCACCCCAAGTCAACAGAATGTACATTCTTCTCAGCACGACACTGCACCTATTCCAAAATTGACCACATAGTTGGAAGTGAAGCACTCCTCAGAAAATGTAAAAGAACAGAAATTATAGCACACTGTCTCTCAGACCACAGTACAATCAAACTAGAACTCAGGATTAAGAAGCTCACTCAAAACCGCTCAACTACATGGAAACGAACAACCTGCTCCTGAATGACTACTAGGTACATAACGAAATGAAGGCAGAAATAAAGATGTTCTTTGAAACCAACGAGAACAAAGACACAACATACCAGAATCTCTGGGACACATTTAAAGCAGTGTGTAGAGGGAAATTTATAGCACTAAATGCCCACAAGAGAAAGCAGGAAAGATCCAAAATTGACACCCTAACATCACAATTAAAAGAACTAGAAAAGCAAGAGCAAACACATTCAAAAGCTAGCAGAAGGCTAGAAATAACTAAAATCAGAGCAGAACTGAAGGAGATAGAGACACAAAAAACCCTTCAAAAAATCAACGAATCCAGGATCTGGTTTTTTGAAAAGACCAACAAAATTGATAGACCACTAGCAAGACTAATAAAGAAGAAAAGAGAGAAGAATCAAATGGACGTAATAAAAAATGATAAAGGAGATATCACCACTGATCCCACAGAAAGACAAACTACCATCAGAGAATACTATAAACACCTCTATGCAAATAAACTTGAAAATCTAGAAGAAATGGATAAATTCCTCGACACATACACCCTCCCAAGACTAAACCAGGAAGAAGTTGAATCTCTGAATAGACCAATAACAGGCTCTGAAATTGAGGCAATAATTAATAGCTTACCAACCAAAACAAGTCCAGGACCAGATAGATTCACAGCCGAATTCTACCAGAGGTACAAGGAGGAGCTGGTACCATTCCTTCTGAAACTATTCCAATCAATGGAAAAAGAGGGAATCCTCCCTAACTCATTTTATGAGGCCAGCATCATCCTGATACCAAAGCCTGGCAGAGACACAACAAAAAAAGAGAATTTTAGACCAATATCCCTGATGAACATCAATGCAAAAACCCTCAATAAAATACTGGCAAACTGAATCCAGCAGCACATCAAAAAGCTTATCCACCATGATCAAGTGGGCTTCATCCCTGGGATGCAAGGCTGGTTCAACATATGCAAATCAATAAATGTAATCCAGCATATAAACAGAACAAATCACTCTTATACTTTGTTCACAGCAATCTAAGCTTTTTCTAGCAAGCATATCCAAACTCTTTCACCCTGTACCATTTATCAATTCCAAAGCCATGTCCACATTTTTAGGTATTTCTCACGGCAAAACCGCATTTCTTTGTACCAGTTTCTGTCTTCATCAGTTCATGCTGCTATAACAAAGTGCCTGAGCCTGGACAATTCATAAAGAACAAAAATGTTTTTCTCAGAATTTGGGTGGCTGAAAAATTGATGATTAAGGTTCTGAAATTCAGTGTCTGATAAGGGCCTTCTTGCTGCGTCCTCACATGGTGGAAGGGGCGAGTTCTGTGTCCTTACTTGGTGCACATAGAAAGGGCAAAAAGGTTAGCTAGTTCCCTGAGCCCTTGTTTAAAAGCACCTAATCCCATTTGTTAGAGTGGAGCTCTCATTATTTAATCACTTTCTGAAGACCCTACCTCTTAATATTGTTGCACTGGAGACGAAGTTTCAATATGAGTTTTAGAGGAGATACAAACATTAAAACCATAGCAATGATAAGCATATTTTCTACAAGGGCACTAAAAATACCCAGTGAAGAAAGGAAAACCTCTACAATAAATGGTATTGGAAAAACTTAATATCCACATATATTAAAATGAAGTTGTTTTCTTACACTGTTTGCTTACACTATATGGATGCTCTTCAACTTTTGATGGGGTTATGTCCCAATAAGCTCATCATAAGTCGAAATAGCATTAATTGAAAGTATGATTTTGATGTAAGATATTTTCAACTTATGATGAGTTTATTCAGATGTAACTCCATCATAAGCTGGTGAACACTGTGAATGCATATCACTTTCACACCATCATAAAGCAGAAAAATTATATGTCAAACCATTGTAAGTTAGGGACCATATATACAGATAAATCAACTCAAAATGGATTAAACATACATAAGACCTGAAACCATAAAATTCTTTGAAGAAAACATAAGGAAAAATGTTCTTAACATTGGTCTTGGCAATAATTTTTTGAATATGACACCAAAAGCACAAGCAACAAAAACAAAAATAAATAAGTTGAATTACATAAAACTAAAAAGCTTCTGTGCAGCAAAGGAAACAATCAACAACAACAAAATACAACCTATATAATGAAAGAAAATATTTGCAAACCATATATCTAATAAGGAGTGAATCTAATATATAAGGAACTCATATGACTGAATGGCAAAAATCAAATTGCCCAAGTGAAAAATGGGGAAACCATATGAATAGAAATTTCTCCAATGAAGGCATACAAATAACCAATAGGTATATGAAAAGGTGTTCAACATTATTAATCATCACTAAAATGTAAATCAAAACCACAATGAGATATCACCTCACCCCTATTAGGATGGCTGTTATTTAAAAACAAAAGAGAACAAGTGTTGGTGAAGATGTGAAGAAAAGTTGTACACTGTTAGTGGGAATGTGAATTGGTATAACAATTATGGAAAACAATATGAATTTTTTAAAAAACATTAAAAATATAACAATACAATTTAGCAATCCCTTTTCTTGGTATATATTTAAATGAACTGAAGTCAGGATCTGAAAAAGATAGCTATACTATAGATATCTTTACTAAAGATATCTACACTATAGATATCTATATCTATAATATACCATGTTTATTGCAGCATTATTAACAATAGCCAAGATGTGGAAACAATCTAAATATCTATTGACAGAACAATGGATAAATAAATTATAGTATATATACACAATAGAATATTCTTCAGCCTCAAAAAAGAAAATCCTGTCATCTGTGACAATATTAAGTAAGACAATCCAGACTCATAAATACAAATATTGTATGATCAATCAACTGTATAGGTAGAATCTAAAATAGCCAAACTTATAGAAACGGCAAAGAGAATGGTGGTTGTCAGTGGCTGAAAGGAGGGGGAAATGGGAAGGTGATAGCAAAGGGTACAAAGTTTCACTTATGCAAGATAAATTATTGAGATATACAGCATAATGACTACAGTAACCAATACTATATTATATACTTAAAATTACTGAAGTTACGTTAAATGTTCTTACCAAAAATTTATCAACGACAACAGTAATAATAAAGGGGGTGGGAGGAAATATTGGGAGGTGATGGATATATTTATAGAATTGATGGTGGTGATGGTTTCACTGGTATACACTTATCCCCAAACTCATTGAGATGTATACACTAAATATGTGCAGCTTTTTATATGTCAATTATACCTCAACAAAACGGGTAAAAACCACAGTAATTTATATATCCTTAGTGAAGTATAGCTAAAGACAAAAAAAACTGCAATAAAAGCTTAAGCTTCATTTACTAACCTTATTGTTATAGTAGTGATGGTATTGTTATATTGAAACTCTTTTATATAGTAATCTTATTGTTAGTAATAATATTGATATTATGAAACTAGTATGCATGTATATAAAAAGCAAACAAGTAATTATACTACTATGGTAATGTAATTAGGAGTCTATGTCTTCAGTATAAGAGAACACAAATAGAAAATCAAAGAAATGAAGTAAAAACATGTAATCCTAGATTTTAACTGAAAATACCAGTATGAACTCATGATATTTTATTGGTATTTCCTTAGCTCTGTCCACTAAAAAGTTCATCCAATAGCGAGAAACAGCCTTAATGTCTACATCATTGTTCCTAATACTATTTTCCACTTTAAAGTACCAGAGATATTTAAATAAATAGATGATTCCAAGTTGGAGGCAATAAATATATAAGATGGTAAGAAAGATCTACTAAATAAAAAACAAGAAAACTATCAAAAACAACTCAAATTACGTCAAAGCTCAAGAGCCCACTTGAATAGTCTCTCACTGACCAAAAATGGGATGATTTGTGCATAAAGAAAAATAACAGCTACAATGGATTAAATTATACAACATAATTAAAATTATGAGTTCTTAATAACATATTGAAAAATCATTAGTCACCTCTGAAGGATGTGATAGTACTAAATTAATATTTTGACTTTTGGTGAATGGCAGAATTTCAGAGTAAAATAACCCAGGAATTAGTCCATATTTATTGCAGAAACTGGTTCTTATTGTAACCAATTATTGATGGACTGTTTCTCTCTAGAGAAGTCTTTTAAAAATTATTAAAAAGTAATAGATTAAGAACATCCTCACTTTGTACCCCTAATAATATAAACAGATCTAACCTTTATTGATCTAGTGAAACAAACTATGTAAGAAAACAAAAAGTGTGAGATGATTAGAGAAAATTGAACACTAACTAGATTTTTGATATTAAGAAATTATTGTTAGCATTCAGGTGTAACAATTATGTTTAATGATATGAAAATTATTTATAGATGAAATTATATGCTGCTGAAATTTACATCAAAATAATTTAGAAGAAAAATGAGTACATTTATAGATGAAACAACAGAGGTCATACATTGATAATATTAAAGCTGAATGATAAGTAAATGAAGGTATGCTGCTATATTATTACTATGGTTTGAATATTTGTTTTCCTCCAAAATGTATGTTGAAACTTAATCTTCACTGTATTAAAAGATGGGGCCTTTTGGAAAGTGATTAAGTCATGAGGGCTTCACCCTTGTGAAAGGGATCAATGCCCTCATAACAGAGGCTTCAGAGAGCTGCCTGTCTTTTAAATCCTTCCACCATGTGAGGACACAGTTTATCCCTTTTTCACTTCTTCCACTATGTAAGATTGCAGCAAGGGGAGTCATCTTGAAAGCAGAGAGCAAGCCCTGACCAGACACTGAATTTGCTGGCAACTTGATCTTGGACATCCCGGCCTGCAGAACCATGAGAAATAAATTTCTATTATCTATGAATTACATAGTCTAAGGTCTTTTATTTCGGTAGCATGAATGGACAAAGCAGAAATTGGCACAGAGAGGAGATTGTTGCTGTAACAAATACCTGAAAATGTGGAAGTGGCTTTGGAACTGTGTAAAGAGCTGTTCTGGTGAGGGATCAGAAAAAGAGGAGAGCTGTTGAAAAAGCCTCACTGCGTAGGTTGCAGAGAGCCAAGATCGTGCCACTGCACTCCAGCCTGGGGGACAGAGTGAGACACTGTCTCAAAAAAAAAAAGTCTCACATTTCGTAGAGATTCTCAATTTTCTAAGTGTTCATAAACAGAATATTGGTAAAAATGTGGATAGGAAAGACCATTCTGATGAGATCTCAAATAGAAATGAGTATCTTAATGGAAACTGGGAGCGACATCAGCAAGATGGTGGAATAGGAGTTTCCAGCTCGCATCCCTTGACATAAACAAAGATTTTGGCAATCACTCATGGATGAGAATAGTTTTTTGGGGAGCACTGGAGTCAAGCTTAGCTTCCAGAGCCATGGAGGTGCAAAATATCTGAGAATGGATGCACTGAAGAGGGTAAAAAGAGCAGTTTCACTTTGCCGATATCGCCCTTCCTCAAAGGTAACACAGCTTGGTGCTGAGAGAGGACCTCTGGGCCCACATTTCTCCACGGAGGAACGTGAGAGCACAGTGATGATCACCTTCCCCAACCTTGCAAGACACTGCCCAGGAGGACCACTTCTGTCTTGTCTCACACCAAACATGGAGGAGATTGGCACAACTGACTTCTCTGGGATCAGCTATGAATAAGAAAAAGGAGAGGGGGCACACAGCAACAGTTGTGTGGTTCTCCACAGCTGGCCACAGATCTTGCTATCTGGCTTGTGGACTCCGCAAAGAGGCCTACCCATGAACTTTGCAAGACAACTCATCGGAGGACCCCTGAAACTGGCTACACATGCTCCCAGCACCCCATGTGCCTCCCTATACATCCCTAAACACAGACCATGTGAGCTCCCATAGCCAACACACTGATCTCCACAGCAGCTGTAGCTCTTATCCAAATATTTAAATTCTGCTTTCCTTTTGATTACAAATTGCAACATCAATTTATTTCTCTCTTCTCACATTTTACTGTCAAGAGAAGCCATGCCATACTCTGAACACTTTGCTTAGACGTTTCTTCCACCAAATATTCTATTTTATTGCTCTTAAATTCTGCCATCCAGAAAACACTAGAACATGAAAATCCGCCAAGTCCTTTGCCATTTTATAAAAAGGGTGATGTTTCCTCCGGTTTTCATTATGTCAAAGGATGGGAGCTGGAACTTTCTATTCTACCATCTTGCTGATGTCACTCTTTCTCAATTGTGTTTTAAAGTCAAATGGAATAACTTATCTTTATGTGGTGTCTTAGTCATTTCATGTTGCAATAACAAAGTACCATAGACTGGGTAATTTTAAACAACAGAAGTTATTTCTCATAGTTGGGGATGCTAGTGCAAAAACCTTTCATATTCTTCTAACCTTTGCATTTTAGTGGTAGAAGTGAGCTGTACTATCTCCTGAAACAGCACTGCCCAATTGAACTCCCATTTCCAATGATGGAAATAAATAGCATTGTCTAAAACAGTAGCCACTAGACATAGGTGGCTATTGAGCCCTTGAGCTGTGGCAAGTACAACTGAGATGTTTAATTTTGTTTAATTTACATCAATTTAAATTTGTTTATATAGTCAAGTGAAGCTTGTGGCTAACATATTGGGCAGCACAGTTCTGTCATGCCTCTAAGGGTAATAATATTTTGCTTGTTTTTCATAATTATATTCTGTCACCTAAAATATCTCATTTCTTTTGTATCATCTTTTTGTTTATATTTTTCTTTCTATTTTGTTCTGCTGAAATTTCCTATGCACCTAGTTATCTTTCTTGTTCCCATTGCAAACAGAACAGCTTAATAGGTGGTAAGGGTTTACTTCAGTTACTGTGAAGTAGAGCTGCTTTTCCTGCTTGGTCTTTCTCTTCAGTGAATAATATCTCTAGTGTTATCTGTATGGGATGGAGCACGACAAATCAAATGTCAGGCTTGCTTTAGAGAGAGCAGGCAGGAAACAGCTGTGCAAGTGTCAAATAAAGAAGGCTTTATTGGAAAGAAATTGTTCTCAACCTAAGGATCCTGGATCAGGAGCATTAATGTCACCTGGCCCTCATCTCCAGAGTTTTGATTCATTATTTTTTTCTTTTTTTTTTTTTCTTTTTTATTATACTTTAGGGTTTTAGGGTACATGTGCACAATGTGACAATGTGCAGGTTTGTTACATATGTATCCATGTGCCATGTTGATTTCCTGCACCCATTAACTCGTCCTTTAGCATTAGGTGTATCTCCTAATGCTGTCCCTCCCCCCTCCCCCCACCCCACAACAGTCCCCGGAGTGTGATGTTCCCCTTCCTGTGTCCATGAGTTCTCATTGTTCAATTCCCACCTATGAGTGAGAACATGCGGTGTTTGGTTTTTTGTCCTTGTGATAGTTTACTGAGAATGATGTTTTCCAGTTTCATCCATGTCCCTACAAAGGACACGAACTCATCATTTTTTATGGCTGCATAGTATTCCATGGTGTATATGTGCCACATTTTCTTAATCCAGTCTGTCGTTGTTGGACATTTGGGTTGGTTCCAACTCTTTGCTATTGTGAA
>NW_026652282.1:98434919-98472890 GCF_009828535.3 Hylobates moloch | reverse complement strand
GCGCCCCTCCCCCAGCCTCGCTGCCGCCTTGCAGCTTGATCTCAGACTGCTGTGCTAGCAATCAGCGAGACTCCGTGGGCATAGGACCCTCCGAGCCAGGTGCGGGACACAATCTCCTAGTGTGCCGTTTTCCAGGCCCGTTGGAGAAGCGCAGTATTAGGATGGGACTGACCCAATATTCCAGGTGCCGTCTGTTTCCCCTTTCTTTGACTAGGAAAGGGAACTCCCTGACCCCTTGCACTTCCCGAGTGAGGCAATGCCTCGCCCTGCTTCGGCTCGCGCACAGTGCGCTTCACCGTCTGTCCTGCACCCACTGTTAGGCACTCCCTAGTGAGATGAAACCGGTACCTCAAGCAGAAATGCAGAAATCACCAGTCTTCTGTGTCGCTGGGGCTGGGAGCTGGAGACCGGAGCTGTTCCTATTCGGCCATCTTCGGTTGAATCTATTTTTTTTTCTCTTTTTTGATACACAATATTTTACATATGTATGGGATTCATAGGATATTTTGTTGCAAGCATAGAATGGATAATGATCAAGTCAGGATATTTGGGGGTATCTATCATTTTGAGTATTTATCATTTTTGTGTGTTGGGAGTATTTTAAGTTCTCTCTTCAAGCTACTTTGAAATATCCAATACATTGTTGCTAAATATAGTCAGTATGCTATTGAAGACTAAAACGTGTGCCTTCTAACCGTATGTTTGTACTCACTGACCAGTCTCTCTTCAGAGACGGGGCCCAAGAATTTGCTCTTCTCACAAGTTCTCAGGTGGAGTCCATCAATCTATATTTTGAGATGATTCCGGTGCATACTAAAGTTTTAGAATTCCTGTTTTAAGGTTTTGACTTCTATACCAGAAGCCTTAGCTTTCCTTAAACATTTCCTTCTGACTTTACCTGAGAGAAAATGTTGGCGGTACACAGTCTGCACAGGGCCAAAAGCCTCTCCAGATTCATAAGTTAGTTTTCATCTTCTCTGAAGCCCACTTGTAAACATATTCTAGCCTGGGGACTTTCTCCACCTGTTTCATCTTTTATTCTTCAACTTGCTCCCATCATCTATTCCACTTTAGTGTTTTGCAAAATTTAAAGAATACAGAGAACTACTTATGATAATGTGTCAAACACCTGTACACTGACAACTGAGAATTAGCAAATATTTACATTCTGTTTCCTCTTTTACATCTTTTCACCTGGAAGAGTTAAGTTATTATACATAAAATGTTGCTCTTCTAAATAGACACTATCTACTTTCAGAGGCAATCACCCAAACACCATCATAAGTTTGGTATATATCCTTATAGTCTATGTTTCCATAATTATCTATATATACACATATATACGTATACATATACATATGTGTGTATATAATGAATCCATGAATTTTGTGTTTAATATTGTGTAAATGCTATGTTACTGTACATGTCATGCTGTGAACTTGTGAATCAAAATTATAAAATTTTGTTCCTAAATTTTATTCAAGTAGTAAATACCTCTTGTTCATTTATTTTAACTGTTTTCTGCTTTGTTTTGTTTTGGAAAACAGATTTCTACCCACCACTCTGCTTAAGGACAGAATAGAGTACAAAATATGTATCTTCTGCTCCTGATGCATATGTGTATGTTTCTCCAGAGTTTATTACTGGGTATAAAATTACTAAGTTTGGTATATGCATTTTTCCATATCAATATGTACTACCAAAATACTCTCCAAACTGTATGTGAGACTTAGGGGAAAAATTTGGATTAAAACATAAAATATAGAGTAAAATTTATAAATCGTAAGTATATGGCTCAAATAATTTTTTAATAAACAGAATACAACTCTGAAATTACCACCAAAATCAAGACATTAAACATTACCAGAAACAATAAAGCCTTTCTCATGTCCCCTCCTGATCATTGCCCCACAAATCCACTACTATTCTGATTTCTAATAACCTTGAATTTTTTTCTCTGTTTGGAACTTTATAAATTGGAATCATACCCATAAGCACACTTATTATTCTGGCATCATTCACTCAAAATTATGTGATGAAAATAATTCATGTTATTTGTAGCACAAATTGTTCTTTATCATTTCTCTAAGGTATTTTAAATTTTTTATGGATTCACATTTGTACATATTTATGGCATACATATGATATATTGATACAAGCATACAGTGTGTAATGACCAAATCTGGGTAATTGTATGACTATACAACAATCTATCAAATTTCATAGTCTTTTGAAAGAACAAAATTATGGCTGTGGTTATTTTCTCTGTTGAATTTTTTATTGATATTTGCTTATTCTCTGTGTTTATTTTTCTAACTTCCTGAAATTATTGCAGACTCTATTTTTAACCTACTTGTGTTCTACTGTATATCTTTAAGGCTATAATTTTTGTAAGCACCGCTTTACCTTTTGTCACAGTTAAAAAGCTAAGTTGACAAAAATAAATTATATATATATTTATTATGTACTACAGGTAGTTTTGAAATATGTATACATTGTTAAATGGATAAATTTAGATATTGACATATATGTTACCTCATATGCTTATCATTTTTGTGAGTGGTTAGAACACTTAAAATCTGCTCTCTTAGTGATTTTCAAGAACACAATACATCTTTACTAACTATAGTCATCATGTTCTACAATAGATCTTTTGAACTTTTGCCTCCTAACTAAAATTTTGTGTCCTTTGATTGACATCTCCCAGCCCCCTCCTTTCCTTTTACTCCTGGTGACCATCATTCTAGTCTCTAATTTTATGAGTTTAATGTTTTTAGATTCTACGTATAAGTGAGATCATGTAGTATTTGTCTTTTTGTGCCTGGCTTATCTCACTTAACATAATGTCCTCCAGGTCCATCCATATTGTTGTAAATTACAGGTTGTTTTTCTTTTTAAAAGCTGAATAGTATTCCTTTGTGTATATATACCACATTTTCTTAATCCATACATGTTAATGGACACCTAGGTTGATTCCATAACTTGGCTATTGTGAACAATACTGCACGAACATGGCTCGGCAGATATCTCTTCATCAGACTGATTGCAATTCCTTTGAATATAAAACCAGTAGTGGGACTGCTGGATCATAGTTTATTTTTAATTTTTTGAGGAACTTCCATATGTTTTTCCATAATGGCTGTTCTAATTTACATTTCCACCAGTAATGTGCAAGGGTTCCATTTTTTCCACATCCTCACCAAAACTTATATATTTTTTTCTTTTTGATGGTAGCCATTTTACCAGTTGTGTGGTGATATCAATTGGGTTTTAAATTTGCATTTCTCTAAAAGATAGTGATATTGAGCATCTTTAATATACCTATTGGCCACTTGTATAACTTTAAAATGTCTACTTAGTGTTTTGCTCATATTATAATTGTTACTACTTTTCTTACTATTATGTTGTTTGAGTTGCCTGTGTATTTTAGATTATTTTTTATTTTTTATTTTTATTTTTATTTATTTATTTTTTTGAGACAGAGTCTCACTCCATCACCAGGCTGGAGTGCAGTGGTGCAATCTCGGCTCACTGTAACCTCTGCCTCTGGGGTTCAAGCAATTCTCCTGCCTCAGCCTCCCGAGTAGCTGAGGCTGTAGGCACATGCCACCACACCTGGCTAATTTTTGTATTTTTAGTAGAGACAGGGTTTCACCATGTTGGCCAGGATGGTCTCCATCTCTTGACCTTGTGATCTGCCCGCCTTGGCCTCCCAAAGTGCTGGGATTACAGGCGTGAGCCACTGTGCCCCGCCTATTTTAGATATTAACCCCTCATCAGATACATGTTTTACAAATATTTTTGACTATTTCCTATGTCATCTCTTTATTCTGTTGATTATTTCATTGCTGTGCAGAAGCTTTATAGAAAATCCTCTCCCTATTTTTTTTGCTTTTGTCGCCTGTGCTTTTGGGGTCCTATAAAAAAAATTAATTGCCCAGACCAATGTCATGGAGCTTTTCTCCTATGTTTTCTTCTAGTAGTTTTGGAGTTTCAGATAATACTCTATAGTCTTTAATACATTTTTAGTTGATTTTTGTATATCATGTAAGATAAGGGTCTAATTTTGTTATTCTGCATGTGAATATTCAGTTGTTTCAATATCATTAATTGAAAAGACTGTTTTGTCCCCATTGTATGTTCCTAGCACTTTTGTTGAAAATTAATTGACAATAAATTCATGGATTTACTTCCGGGCTCTCTGTTCTGTCGCATTGGTCTATGTGTCTGTTTTTATGCCTGTACTATGCTGTTTTAATTGCAGTAGCTTTGTGATAGATTTTAAAGTCAGGTTGTCTGATGCTTCCAACTTTATTATTTTTGCTCAAGATTGCTATGGCTACTCAGTCTAAAGTGGTTATTCCATATGAGTTTAAATTTATTTTATATTTCTGTAAAAAATGTCATTGGAATTTTGAAAGAGATTGCATTGAATCTGTAGATTGCTTTGAGTAGTCTCAATATTTTAACAATCTAAATTCTTTAAATCCAAAGACATGTTATATCTTTCATTTTACATATACCTTCAATTACTTTCATGAGTGTTTTATGGTTTTCACAATGTACAGGACTTTCCCCTTTCTGAATAAATTTATTTCTAAGAATTTATATTTTGTAGTTGTTCTAATGGGATTGCTTTCTTGATTCCTTTTACAGACAGTTCATTGTTAGTGTATGTAAATGCTAATGATTACCATACGCTGATTTTGTATCCTGCAACTTTACTGAATTTATTAGTTCCAACAGTTTTGTGGTGGAGTCTTCAGAGTTTTCTATATAAAACATCATATAATTTGCTGACAGGGACAATTTAACTTTTCTCTTTCCTATTTGGCTGCTTTTTATTCATTATTCTCTTGCCTGACTACTCCGGCTAGTACTTCCAGTATTATGTTGAATAGAAGTGGCACGAGCAGACATCATTGTCTTATTTCTGATGTTAGATAAAAAGCTTTCAAGTTTTTACAGTTGAGTATGATCAGTATGGGTTTGCTGTATATGGCCCTTAGTGTATTTATGTACACTCTTCTGTGAAAGGAAAATAAATCCTGGGGCCTCAAAATCACTAAGCTAAAGGGGACAGTCAAGCTGGGAACTTAGGGCAAAGCTGTGTGCCATTCTTTTCAAAGTCACCCTTCTTTTCACTGAGATAAATGCATATCTGATTGCCTCCTTTGGAGAGGTTAATCAGAAGCCCAAAAGAATGCAACCATTTGTCTCTTAATCTACCTATGACCTGGAAGCTCCCTCTACTTCAAGTTGTCCCACCTTTGCCTTGAGTCATCCCACCTTTCTAGACGGAACCAATGTTCATGTTACATACAATGATTCATGTTGCATGTCTCCTTAAAATGTATAAAACCAAACTGTGCTCTGATCATCTTGGGCACATGTTGTCAGGACCTCCTGAGGCTGTGTCACAGGCGCGTGTCCTCAAATTTGGCAAAAACCTTTCTAAATTAGCTGAGACCTGTCTCAGACATTTGAGGTTCACACTTATTTGTCAAGAGTTTGTATCATGCAAAGATGTTGAATTCTGTCAAATGCTTTTGCTGCATCTCTTAAGATGATCATATGGTTCTTGTCTTCTGTTAATGAAGTGTATCACATTTATAGATTTGCTATGTTGAATCACCCTGAATCTCTGGCATATATCCAACTTGATCATAGTGCATGATCATTTTAATATGGTGTTGAACTTTTTCAAGGCATTATTTTTTTCTTGTTCAATTATTTAAGTTCCTTACAGATTCTACAGATTAGACATTTGTTGGATGTATAATTTGCTAAAATTTTATCTCACTCTGTAGGTTGTCTGTTTACTCTGTTGATAGTTCATTTTGCTGTGCAGAAGCTCTTTAGATTAATTAGGCCCCACTTGGCAATTTTTGTTTTTGTTGAAATTGCTTTTGAAGAGTTATTCATAAATTATTTCTCAAAGCTGATATCCAGAATGGTGTTTCCTTTTTTTTTTCTAAGATTCTTATAGTTTGAGGTCTTAAGTTTAAATCTTTAATTCATCTTGAATTAATTTTTGTTTATGATGAGAAGTAGGGATCCAGTTTTATTATTCTGCATATTACTAGCCAGCTATCCAAGCACCATTTATTGAAAAGGAAGCCCTTTCTCTATTGCATATTTTTGTTGACTTCATGGAAGATTAGATGGCTGTAAGTGTATGGCTGTATTTTTGGTTTCTATATTCTGTTCCACTGGACTACATATCTGTTTGAGTCCATATGAATGTTATAATAGTTTTTCTCTGATTCAGTGAAAAATGTCATTGGTGTTTTGATAGGAATAGCATCAAATCTGTAGATTCCTTTGGGCAGTATGGCCATTTTAATAATATTGATTCTTTCAATCTGTGAGCATGGAATATTTCTCATTTTTTGTGTCATCTATGATTTCTTTCAGCAGTGTTTTGTAGCTCTTCTGTAGAGATCTTTCACCTCCTTGGTTAGATGTATTCCTAGGCATTTCATTTTTTGTGACTATGGTAAATGAGATTCTGTTGTTGATATGGCTATCAGGTTGAATGTTATTGGTGTATAAAAATGCTACTGACTTTTGTACATTGATTTTGTATCCTGAAACTTTATTGAAGTCATTTATTTGTTCCAGGAGCCTTTTGGTGGTGTCTTTGGGGTTTTCTAGGTATAGAATCAAATCATCAGCAAAGAGAGGTAGTTTTACTTCTTTTACTATGTGGATGGATTTTATTTCTTTCTCTTTCCTGACTCCTCTGGTTAGGACTTCCAGTACTATGTTGAATAGAATTGGTGAGAGTGGGCATCTTTGTCTTGTTTGAGTTCGCAAAGGGAATGCTTCCAGGTTTTGCTTTTTCTGTATGATGTGGCTGTGTGTTTGTCATAGATGACACTCATTATTTTGAGGTATATTCCTTCAGTGCCTAGTTTGCTGAGGGTTCTTATCATGAAGGGATGTTGGATTTTATTGAAAGGTCGTTTCATGTCTATTGAGATCATCATGTATTCTTGAAATTCTTTTTATGTGGTGAATCACATTTATTAATTTTTATATACTGAACTAACCTTGCAGCCCAAGAATGAAGCCTACTGGATCTTAGTCAATTAGCTTTTTGATGTGAAGCTGGATTCATTTTGCTAGTATTTTGGAGAATTTTGGCATCCATATTCATCAGGAATTTTGGACTTTGGTTTTCATTCTCCATTGTATCTTTGTCAGATTTTGATGTCAGAGTGATGCTGGCTTCATAGTTCCCCCACTTTGATTTTTTGAAATAGTGTCAATAAAATTGGTACCTTCCTTGTATGTCTGGTAAAATTTGGCTGTGAATCCATCTGCTTTGTGGCTTTTTGTTTGGTAGGTTATTTATTATTGATTCAATTGATTCAATTTGCAAACTTTATATTGATCTGTTCAGGGTTTCAATTTCTTGCTGATTCTATCTTGGCAAGTTGTGTGTTTCCCAAATTTATTGCCTCTAGAATTTATAGTTTCTGTGCATTGAAGTGTTCCAAATAGTCTCAGGATCTTCTTTATTTTTTTCGATTGATTGAAATGCACCTTTGTTATTTCTGATTGTTTTTATTTGGATCTTCTCTTTTTTCCTTGTAAATCTGGCTAGACGTCTGTCAATCTTGGTTATCCTTTTAAGGGACCAACTTTTGGTTTCATTGATTCTTTGTATGTATTTTTGGGTCTCAATTTCACTTTCACTCTGATTTTAGTGATGTGTTATCTTCTGCTAGCTTTGAGTTAAGCTTGTTGTTTTTCTAGTTCTTCTAGTTGTGGTGTTAGATCATTAATTTGATATCTAACTTTTTGTATTAGGCATTTAGAGCTATAAACTATCCTCAACACTGCTTTTGCTGCATTGAGATTTTGTTATATTGTGTTTCTAATTTCATTTATTTCAAATTTTTTTTAATGTCTGCCTTATTATTTTTTTTGTTGTTAATCCTAAAGTCATTCAGGAGCAAGTTGATAATTTTTATGCAATTTTGTGGTTTTGAAAGATCTTCTTGGCATTAATTTCTATTTTGTTGAAAGTGGAGAATTGAAGTTCCCTTCTATTATTGTATTTTGTGTATTTTAGGTTCAGAACTGTTAATATTTGCTTTATATATTAAGATTCTCTGATGTTGAGTGCATGTGTATTTACAGTTGTTAAATGCTCTTGAAGAATTAACTTCTTTATTATTATATAAAAATATTCTTTGTTTCTTGTGACAGCTTTTGACTTAGTCTATTTTGTCTGATATAATTATAGCCCGCCCTGTTCTCTTTTCTTTGCATTTGCATAAAAGATCTTTTTTCATCCCTTCACTTTCAGCATATATGTGTCTTTAAAGCTACAGTGAGTCTCTTGTCAAGAACATTTACAGTCATGTGTAGCTTAATGATAGGAACATGTTTTGAGAAATATGTCATTAAATGAATTCATAATTGTGTGAACATCATAGAGCGTACTTACATAAACTCAGATGGTACAGCCTACTAAATTCCTAGGATTTATGGCATAATCATTGCCCCTAGGCTACAAACGTGTACCACATGTTACTATATTGAATACTGTAGGCAATTGTAACACATTGGCAAGTATTTGTGTATCTAAACAAATTTAAATATAATAAAGGTATAGTGAAATATGATATTATTATCTTATGAAACCATCATTGTATATACAGTCTGTCATTGACCAAAATGTCATCTGTGACTCATGACTGTAGTCGGATCTTGTATGTTTACTCATTCAGTAACTCTTTGTCTTTTGATTGGAACTCTTTGTCAGTTTACACTGAAAGTAACTTGATTGTGTAGGACTTACTATTGCCATTTTATTAATTGTTTTCTGACAGTTTTGTAGTTTCTTTCTTCCTCTTTTGTTCTCTTTTTTTAAATATTTGATAATTTTTTGTAGTGGTATGCTTTCATTTCTTTTTTTATTTCTTAAATGTATCCTCTATAGGTTTCATTTTTGTGATATTCATGGGGCTTACAGAAAATATATCATAGTTATAGCTGGTTTTAAGCTATGAGAACATAATTTAGACAACATCCAAAAATTTATATTTCTATGTTCCCTCCTTACAATATATGTTACTGATGTCACAATTTCCGTGTTTTTGTATTATGTATTCATTACAATATTATTGTAGCTATAGTTATTTTTAATACTTTATTAATTTTTATGTAACAGTTAAAAGAGATTTATGCACTACCATTTAAGCTTTAGAGTATTCTGAATTTCACTATATATATATACATTTTTTCACTGAGTACTAACAAATCCACTGGTAGTCTTAAATTCATTCTCTTGTGTGTGATGAGTTGCTTTTCACTTGCTGCTTTCAAAGTTCTCTTTGACTTTTGACCATTTAATTGTATTGTGTCTCACTGAAGATATCTTAATGGTTAACCCATTTGGAGTTTTTTGAGATTTATGTATCTAGGTGTTCATTTACCTCCCTATACTTAGGAAGTTTCTGTCATTATTTATTTAAGTAACATATTTGTTCCTTTTTCTTTCTTTACTCCTATGAGACTTCTATGATGCAAATATTGGTTTCCTTGATTGTGTGCCATAAATGCTGTAGCTTTTCTTTGCTCTTTTTCATTCTTTTTTCTTTTTGTTCCTGTGATGGGGTAATTTTGAACGACCTTTCTTCAAGCTTGCTGATTCTTTCTTCTGCTTAATTAAGTCTACTTTTCAGTTCTGTAAGGAATATTTTTTTCAGTCATTGTATTCAGTTCTAAAATTTTTGTTTGTTCTTTTAAAGTAATTTCCATCTCTTTGACAAATTGCTATTTTACTCATTTTGTACATGTATTTCCTTTCTGATCATTTGAAGAAGTAGACAACACTTACAATCTTTACAGACTAGCTTTGGCAGGGAAAGATGTTCTCAATATGTCTGTCCTGAGATTCTGAGTGGTTTGACTGATGGAGTCTGCAGGTGGGCTTGCTGCTAGAGTCCTCAGGTGGGCAAGACTTGTGCTTTGGTCAATCAGCAGGCAGGCCTGGCATGTGGATCTGCAGGGGTTGTCTTCTGTCTGGATATGTGGGGGCAGGCCTGGAGTTTGGGTTTACAGGTGCTGGCCCAGATTTTGTGTCTGAAAGGGCTTGCATGGCACTGGGGTTTACGAGTGGGCCTGGAACCTAGGTACATGAGGCTAGGCCTGGTGCCTGCATCTATGGGTGAAGATCTGGTGTCTGGGACATGGGAACTGCTTTGGAGCCTTGGTCTATGGGGTTGGGCCTAGGTGCTGGATCCATGGGTGCCAGCCTGGCTCAGGGACAGACCGGGTCCTGAGTCCATGGGTGCTGGCCTGAATCTTGGGGCCACTGGGATTGGCGTGGAACCTGGATCATGGAAGCCAGCATGGTGCCTGAGTCCACATGGCCAAGCCTGGTGCCTCGGTCTGTGGTGGCCAATCTGGTGTTAGGGTGGGTTTGGGGCCTAGATCTGCAGGGGAAAGCCTGGATTCTGGTTCTACAGCGGCCAGCCTTGCCTTGAGGTTTACAGAGGTGGGCATGTTTCTGGGGGTCACGTGAATTCTTCAATCTCCTTTCATCAAATGAAGTGTGTCTCTCTTCATGCTATGCTGCACAGGCTTGGAAACGTGGTGATGCAAGGGGTGACAGGAAGATGCTCTTCCTTCCCTCTTCAATTCATCTTTTCTTATCTCTGTGCTCCACCTAGGTGCCATAGTCTCTCAGATTCTGTAGTTCTGGTGAATGTATTGCCATGAATGAATGATGTTTCAAATTGACGTTTTCTATGAGGGAAAAGAGTGCTGGAGACTTCTATTCTGCCATCTTGTTAATGTCGCTCCACTTAGTAAGTTTAGGATATTAACTTTCAACTTTTTAACTTAATTATGCAGTTAAATTGGCGTGTGATGTTTCTCACCAAAACTGCAATACTCCTATATCAGAGCTTTGACACTTGGTATTCTCCCTGGAATGCTCTTCCCTCTGATAGCTGTTATTGGTTTAGTGCCTTACCTCATGCAGAGCTTTATTCAAAGTTTACATTTTTAGTAAGGCCATTCATGGCCATAATATCTAAAATTGCAATCTCCTTTCCTGACACTTCCTATTTCTTTCCCTATTGTGTTTTTATTCCTCAAATCTTATCACTCTCTAGCATGATGTATATGTTTCTTCTGTATCTTGGTAATCACAGGTCCGTATCTCTTTTTCCTATGTAAATGTAACTCCCAACAGAATAAGAATTCCAGTCTATTTTATCATAGTTGCAACTCAATTGCCTAGACCTGTTGTAGGTGTATATTACTTGTTCAGTACAGATTTTTTGAAAGAATAAAGCTTGTAAAAGAATGAATCAATGACAAGCCATAAGTTGGAAAGAGATGCTTGATGCACATATAACTAACAAATGATGAATGGCATATATATATATATATACATATATATGTATGTATATATTATATATATACATATATATGTATGTATATATTATATATATTTCCTTTTCTATTTTTAGTTGACATATTTATTACATACAAAGTGATATTTTGATATGTAATACAATGTATAATAATCAAATCAGGATAAATAGCATAGCCAACATTTCAAACATTTATCATTCTTTTGTGTTATGAACCTTCAAAATCTTCTTCTAGCTTTTTAGAAATATATAACAAATTATAGTTAAGCATATTCCCCTTAGAGTGCTATAGAAAACCAGAATTCATTTCTCCTATCTAGCTATCTAATTGCTATTGTATATCAGTTAACCAACCTCTCAACATCCTCTCCTCTTCCTAACCTTTCCAGCTGCTAATAACCACAATTCTATTCTCTACTTACATGAGGTCAAATATTTTTTAGCTCCCACATATGAGTGAAAACATATAGTGTTTATCTTTCCGTGCCTGACTTATTTTGCTTAACATAATGTCCTTCAGGCTCATCCATGTTGCTGCAACTAACAGGACTTCATTGTTTTTATGGCCAAATAGTATTCCATTGTGTATATATACCACTTTTTTTTTTTTTGAGATGGAGTCTCACTCTGTCACCCAGGCTGGAATGCAGTGGTGTAATCTCGGCTCACTGCAGCCTCTGCCTCCTGGGTTCCAGCAATTCTCCTGCCTCAGCCTCCCGGGTAGCTGGGATTACAGGCACATGCCACCATGCCCAGCTAGTTTTCGTATTTTTAGTAGAGATGGAGTTTCACCATGTTGGCCAGGCTGGTCTCAAACTCCTGACGTCAAGTGATCCACCCACCTCAGCCTCCCAAAGTGCTGAGATTACAGACATGAGCCACAGCACCCAGCCCCACATTTTCTTTATCTATGAATGTGTTGATGGACATTTAAGTCGACCCTATGTCTTAGGTATTTTGAATATTGCTGCAATAAACATGGGAGTGGAGGTGTCTCTTTGATTTGCACTCCCACCACAGTCTATGAGTTTCTTTATCTCTGCATCCTCATCATTTCTTATGTTTTATCTTTTTGATAATAGCCATTTTCAGTGGTGTGAGATGATACCTCAATGTGGTTTGATTTGCATTTCCTTGACGACTAGTGATGCTGAGCATTTTTTTTGTATACCTGTTGGCCATTCATACATCTTCTTATGAGAAATGCTTACTCAGTTGCTTTGCCCAATTTTTAAGTGGCTTATTTATTTATTTTTGCTATTGAGTTATTTGAATTCCTTTGATACTCTGGATATTAGTTCTTTGCCAGATGAACAGTTTGAAAATATTTTCACCCATTTTACAGGTCCTGTCTTCAATCAGTTGATTGTTTCATTTGATGTAAAGCAGCTTTTCAGTTCAGAAATCCTTTTCTCTGCTTGATCTAGTCTATTATTGACACTTTTGATTGTCTTTTTTATTTCATGGAATGAATTCTTCATTTCCTGGATTTCTGTTTGGTTCTCTTCTATGATATCTATGTCTTTGTTGCATTTCTCATTCAGATCATTTTTGTCCAAATGACAAACAGGAAATCCCAATGAAAGTTAGAAATAAGAAGAAAAATACAATTTTAAAAAGTAGTGGAAAAGAATAAAACCTCCGTAACACCCCAAAAAGGATGGGTTTGAGGAGCTTCCAGACAATTGTGTATGTAACAGAGTTCCTTAACAAATGTCAGCAAGTTGGCAAAATAAACTTCTACAGTGCTTGCCCCCTCGACCCAGAAACAGGAAGCAGAGTATAAAAGTTCAGAAAATTTGCAGCCTGACAATCCAATAGAAAACAAAATTTCATTTTCTGAGGGGAAATTCAAGCCAGCTGCAGAAATTTGCATAAGTAACGAGGAGCTGATTGTTAATCCCTAAGACAATAGGGAAAATGTCTCCAGGACATGTGAGAGGTCTTCACTACAGCCCCTCCCATCACAAGCCTGGAGGGTCTGTAGTGAAGACTTCTGAAGGAGGAAAAAATGGTTTTGTGGACCAGGCCCAGGATATCTATGCTGTGTGCAGTCTAGGGACTTGGTGCCCTCTGCCCAGCTGCTCCAGCCTAATAGTGGCCAAGGTACAGTTCAGGCTGTTGCTTCAGAGAATGGAAGCCCCATGCCTTGTCAGCTTCCATGTGGTTTTGAGCCTACAGTACACAGAAGTAAAGAATTGAGGGTTGGGAACCTGTGCCTAGATTTCATAAGATGTGTGGAAATGCCTGGATGCCTAGGCAAAAGCTTGCTGCAGGGGCGGGACCCTCATAGAAAATCGCTTCTAGCGCATTGCAGAAGGGAAATGTGGAGTTGGAGCCCCCAAACAGAGTCCTTACTGGGGCACTGCCTAGTGGAGCTGTGAGAAGAAGACCACCGTCCTCCTGACCCCACAATGGTAGATCTACCGACAGCTTGCATTGTGAGCCTGGAAAAGCCACAGACACTCAACCCCAGCCCATGAAAGCAGCCAGGAGGGGTAGAACTGCACAAGACTGTGGAAACCCACCTCTTGCTTCAGCATGACCTGGATGTGAGACAGGGAATCGAAGGAGGTAATTTGGGACCTTTAAGATTTGACTGCCCCACTGGATTATGGATTTGCATGGGGCCTGTAGCCCCTTTGTTTTGGCCAATTTCTCCCATGTGGAATGGCTGTATTTACCCAATGCCCATACCTCCATTGTATCTAGGAAGTAACTAACCTGTTTGTGATTTTACAGGCACACAGGTGGAAGGGACTTGCCTTGTCTCAGATGAGACATTGGACTGTGGACTTTTGAGTTAATGCTGAAATGAATTAAGACTTTGGAGGACTGTTGGGAAAGCATGATTTGTTTTGAAATGTGAGGACATGAGATTTTGGTGGGGCCAGGGATGGAATACTATGGTTTGGCTGTGTCCCCACTCAAACCTCATCTCAAATTCCCATGTGTTGTGGTAGGTGGGAGGTAATTGAATAATGCCGACAGGTCTTTCCTGTGCTGTTCTCATGATAGTGAATAAGTCTCACAATATCTGATGGTTTTAGAATGGGAGAGTTTTTCTGCACAAACTCTCTTTTTGCCTGCTACCATCCATGTAAGATGTGACTTGGTCTTCCTTGCCTTCTGCCATGATTGTGAGGTCTCCCCAGTCATGTGGAACTGTAAGTCCATTAAAACTCTTTTTCTTCCCAGTTTCAGATATGTCTTTATCAGCAGCGTGAAAACAGACTAATACACACTTACATGTGGAATCTAAAAAATCTGAACTCATAGGAAAAGAAAGTAGAATTTTGGTTGCCAGGGAGTGGGAAATGAAGGAAATCGAGAAATGTTGATCAAAGAGTACAAAGCTTCAGTTATGCTGGATGAATAAATTCTGGTGAATGAATGTACATCATGGTGACTCTAGTTAATAGTACTGTATTTTATACTTGAAATTTACTAAGAGAGTAGATATTAAAAGTTTTATCTACAGAAAAAAGAACTGTAACTATGGGAAGTAATGGATATGTAATTAGCTTGATTGTGGTAATCATTTTACAATGTAATTTACATATATCAAAACTTACACATAAATATCCTCAATATATTTCTAGAATAAATATGTGGTTATTATTTGTCAATTATGCCTCAATAAAGCTAAAAAATGAAGTCATAGAATTATATCTAATAATGAACATAAACAAAGTATGATAATGCTTTTGTTTAATACAAAGTTAGTTTCAGAAGTAATTTAATTTGTTGAAAGGAGTAGTCTTGGGATCTGAGGGTAAGTCGTGGGGAAGGCTAATTTTTTTAATAATAAATTTTGTAAAACTGTTTGATTTTATCAAAGTATGTTTATATGTATACGGACATATATACTACATATATACATACACATATATTTACACAGAAATAGATATATTCTTTAGGATCAAGTACTTCTATAAAGTGTGGCAAAATTTTACAAAATGTTATTAAACATTTTAATTATTTTGGAGTAAGAGAGACATTTTCCTTTTCTATTTAAGAGTGCAATATTCAACAGATATCTCTCGTCTCCACATTTTATTCTCCTAAAATATTTAGTAATTTTTCATTTGTTGGTGACCCTCCCTTCTGTTCTCTTAGTTGCTATAGGTTTCTTCCTATTTGTACTTCTGTACTTTATTCACATTAGAGTAATGAGATTTAAATGCATGTTCCCAGTGCACTACCTGACATCTAGAAAAATGTCTTTCATATTTTTAAAAAGCAAATAAGAAGGGATTTCATTCAGTTTGTTATTTAAATGAGATAGGTTTATCATTCAGTATGAAAACTCATGCCACCCTCTCCTCAGGGGAAAAATAAGGAAACAAAATTGAACATTCTGACATGCTTCAGCATGGGTGCAACAAGCCAGGAGCAGAAAGTGGAATCATTAAGTGTTTCACATTGTTGTTTGTCAGAAGAGAGGTTTTATTATTTCAACCTTCCCTGAGTAAATATGCTTATTGCCTGCCAGCTTGCGCCAAAGGAAGAAATAGAGAACGTAAAATCCTTGAACTTTTACTAGTTTTCCCTGTGTACCAGGACAGTGTCATGGTCAAGTACTATTAGTCTAGATAATATTACATCTGAAATCCATAAAAATGCCAAACTAAAGTTTGAGTTCTGAGTGAAATGGGATCACAAGATCTCCGGAAAAGATGGATTCTTGGCCCTGTGATGTGAGTTATCTTGCCCCTGACTCTATCAGCAAGTCATGTCATGTCTGTCTTCATGTCAAGGTACAGAAGAAGCTGGTAATCCCAAAGGAAAATTTTATTCAATAGTTTTAATGTTAATTAAATTGATTTTTATTTTTCATTGGCTTTGAGGATGGCAATTGTGAAAGGTGACAAAAAGTATCAATTCAAAGATAAGAGCAGCCTTAAAACACTATAGTTTTTGAACTATGAGCTGACAAAGCCTCCCAACCTTGAAGTCCAAAAGAAAGTCTGATTTTCTTGTGAATGATTTTTTTAATTCAAATATGAACATAATGGAAAAGAAGTAGGATAACTTCTCCTGCATGGAAGCTATTGATACATTCAAATACATTAATCAATTATGCCAACTGATTAAACCACAGTTTAGTAAAGAGATGTAGAAAGCTTTGTCAGGGTAGAATTTTCAGATAAAATATTGGATGCCCAGTTAAACTCCTACTTCAGATAAGCAGTTCATAATTTATATAAGAATGTCCTAAATGGGGTACACTTATACTAAAATATTATTCATTGTTTATCTGAAGTACAAATTTAACTGGGCATCCTTCATATTTATTTACTAAATCTGGACACCCTATTTCAGGACCTGTGGTGCTACATGACTCTTGGTTTTTGTTCAGCTGCCATGGGGCAAATGCATAAGCAGTATGGATTACATACTGGCTTTTTGTCAGCATCTAAGTTTTGACTAAAATTTACATAGATTAAGATGTAAACATAATTCTTTGTGGACTAAATGTGAGTGTCTCTGGCACATTATTGTGGCACAAGACTGCTTTATGACTTTAACAGCCATTAAAACTTCACCTGTAGTTTCAGGTCTTATATTTAAGTCTTGCTCCATCTTGAGTTAACTTTTGCATATGATGAGAGATAAGGATCCAGTTTCACTACTCCGCGTATGACATTCCAATTTTCCCAGCACCATTTATTGAATAGGGTGTTCTTTCCCCAGTGTGTTTTTACCGACTTTGTAGATCAGTTGGTGGTAGGTATGTGAATTTATTTCTGAGTTTTCTATTCTGTTTCATTGGTCTATGTGTCCATTTTTATACCAATACTATGCTATTTTGGTTACTATAACTTTATAGTATAATTTGAAGTCTGTTAATGTGATGCCTTTGACTTTGTTCTTTTCTATTAGGATTGCTTTGGCTATTAGGTCTCTTTTCTGGTTTCATATGAATTTTAAGATTATTTTTTCTAATTCTTTGGAAAATGACATTGGCATCTGTAGATTGCCTTCTGCAAGATAGCCATTTTCACATATTGATTCTTCTTATCCATGAGCATGGGGTATTTTTCCATGTATTTATGTCATCTACAATTTATGTAATCAGTGTTTTGTAGTTTTCCTTATAAAGGTCTTTCACCTTCTTGGTTAAATATATTCCTAGGTATTTTAGTTTTTTGTAGCTATTACAAATGAGGCTGGCTTCCTGATTTGGCTGTCAGCTTGATGTTCAGCAGGATGTTGGCTGTGGGTTTTTCATAAATGACTTTTATTATTTTGTGGTATGTTCTTTCTGTGCCTAGTTGTTGAGGGCTTTTATCATGAAGTGCTGCTACATTTTATCAAATGTTTTTCATGCATCTATTCAGATGATCATATGGTTTATGATTTTATTTTGTTTTGAATTTTTATTTTGTATGTGGTTAGCCACATTTATTAGTTTGCATATGTTGAAATTTACTTGCATTCTTGGGATGAAACTCACTTGATTGTGGTGTATTATCTTTTTGGTGTGATGTTGAATTCAGTTTGCTAGTATTTTGTTGAGGATATTTGCATCAATGTTCATCAGGGGGATTGGTCTGTAGTTTTCTTTTGTTGTTGTTGTATCTTTGTTTGGCTTTGGTATGAGGGTGATACTGACTTCATATAATGAGTTAGGGAGAGATCCCTCCTCCTTGATATTTTGGGATGGTTTCAGTAGGATTGGTACTAGATTTTCTTTGTACATCTGATAGAAGTTGGCTGTGAAACCATCTGGTCCTGAGATTTTTCTTTTGTTAGGAGATTTTTATTACTGATCCAATCTTACCATTAAAAAAGTACTAGAAGAAAACCTAGGAAAAGTCTTCTGGACATTGGCTTAGACAGAAAATTTATGACTAAGACCTCAAAAGCATATGCAACAAAAACAAAAATAGACAAATGGGACTTAATTAAATGGAAAACCTTCTGCAGAGCAAAACAATCAACAGAGTGAACAGACAACCTGCAGAATGGGAGAAAATATTTGCAAACTATATCTGGCAAATGACTAATATCCAGAATTTACAAGGAACTCAAACAACTCAAAAACAAAAAACCCACACATAACCTTATTAAAAAGTGGGCAAAAGACAAGAACAGCCTTTTTTTTTTTTTCAAAATAAGAAGACACATAAATGGCCAAAGCACATATGAAGAAATGCTCAACATCACTAATCATCAGAGAAATGCAAATTAAAAACACAATGAGATGTCATCTCACACCAGTTAGAATGGCTATTATAAATAAGTCAGAAAATCAACAGATATTGACATGGATGTGGAGAAAATGGCATGCTTATGCACTGTGGATGGGAATGTAAATCAGTAAACCTCTATGGAAAACAATATTGGGATATCTCACAGAACTGAAAATAGGAATACCATTTGATCCAGGAATCCCACTACTGGGTATCTACCCAAAGGAAAAGACACAACTATATCAAAAATACGCCTGCACTCACATGTTTATTGCAGAATTATTCACAATAGTAAAGTTGTAGAATCGACCCAAATGTCCTTTAGCAGATGACTGGATAAAGAAAATGTGGTATATATAACTTCAGGTAGATTTCTTAGTTTAACACATGGCTTTATTGGCAAGCTACTAACCTGCTTTTTGGAATACAAATTCTCAGGGCCCCGAGTAAATGGGGATAGGAAAAAGAAGTTTAAATTTGGGAAAAGATGTTTAGAAAAGATTTTGGCCAGCTCTGTCCAATAGAAATATAATGCAAGCCACATATGGCATTTTAAATGTTCTACTAGCCATATTTTTTTAAAAGTAAAAAAGAAACAGGCAAAAATCATTATAATAATGTATTGAACTTACTGTATTTCAAATATTATTATAAATATAATATGAATAAAATATAATAATTATACTTATAACACTTAACATATTATCATAAAATTATTAAAATCAGTATGTAAGTGACATTAAAAATTTGAGATATTTTATATTCTTTTCTCTTACTAAATCTTTGAAATTCAGTCTGTATTTAGCACTTAAAAAAATTTTACTTTGGACTAGCCAAATTTAAAGTGCTCAATAGCCACATGTGTTTAGTGGCTACCATATTGGTCAATGCTGATCTAGATTCTTGCTCCTCTAAATGTGGCCTGTGGACCAGCAGCAATAGTGTCACCTGGAAGTTTGTTAGAGATGGAGAATGTTAAGCCTCACCCAGACTTACTAAATCAGAATCTTCATTAAAAATGGCCTCCAGGTGATTCATATGCACATTAATCACTGAGAAGTTTTGCATTGGAGAGCACTGGGCATTTCCTAGGATATTAGTCATGGTTTATGCATTCTGAGTTGGGTAGTGAAGATTATAAGCACCTGATTAACAAGGGGAACTCCAAAAGGGGAGAGAAAAACCGACAACAGGAAGAGGGTGATGAATACCAACTGTTTATAATTTGCAGGATGTTTTGTATTTTGAGAAATTGGTTTGTGAATATAAATAAGTTGTCTCTACCCAAGAGCACAGCTAGAGCCTTTATTCATGAAACTTTCAGAATATTAAGGATTGCTAGTTCCATATCTGACCCATTCAACTCAGTATTTCCAAATGTAGTATCTTCTATACTGTCTCACTCCTTTAATGCTCAATAAACATCTCGCTAATTTGATTCTCATCTGCTTGCATAATAGTTCCTGTCCACTCTCTCCTGACACACCCAATCACTAGCATTGATATCTCCTTTACTGTGTCTTTGGAAATCTATTTCATTATAAATAAACATCTTCATAGCTTTCATCTATCCATGGAATACTCCAATCACCTCTTAGTCTTAAATGAAACAAACCCTGAACTCCCTCTACAATACTAAACCTCTCTTTCTGCCTCCCCATCTCTTTCAAATTCATAGGCCAGAAGTAGGATACACAGAGGTGAACAAAACAGACACAGTCTTTTCTTTCACAGTGCTTAAATCTATAAGATGATCGGGGACAAATATTCAACAAGTATTCTTTTTTCTTTTGAGATGAAGTCCCACTCTGTCACCCAGGCTGGAGTGCAATGGCGCGATCTCAGCTCACTGCAACCTCTGATTACTGGGTTCAAGCGATTCTGTTGCCTCAGCCTCTCAAGAAGCTGGGATTACAGGCAACTGACACCACGCTTGGATAATTATTTTGTATTTTTAGTAGAGACCGGGTTTCGCCATGTTGGCCAGGCTGGTCTCCAACTCCTGACCTCAGGTGTTCCACCCGCCTCAGCCTCCCAGAGTGCTGGGATTACAGGCATGAGCCACCATGCCCAGCCAAGTACTCAGAATTTCGGTAAGTGCTATGAAAGAGAAGTGGAGATGCAATAATAGTGTCTTACATGGAGCTATCACCTAGTCTGGATCGTCAGAGACAGGCTTCACTGAAAAAATGATATTTAACTTTGAACCTGGAAAATAAACTGGATTTTGTTGAGTCTAGTAGGGGAGGGAGAATGAGGTAAGACAATATTCCACTTTCCCAATGTACTCTGTTCTTTTCTTTCTTATCTCTTATAATAATTTGCAATAATATGTTTATGAATTATTTGATTGATGACACTTCTGCTGCCAAAATATAAGCTCCAAGAGGGCAGGGACCTTTTTGTTCTGTTCATTGTTGTAGCCTTGGCATTTAGAATAATGACTGTCACATAAAAAGCACTCAAATATTTATAGACTAAAGTGCTAAGGTCCTACTGAGAAAAGGGGCCATATTTAAAGGACTGAAATAAAACAATTCTGACTGCAAATAATATGGAAAAGAGTGGTGAGGTGAATAACCAGAGACATTGATGAATTTCAGATCATGGAGAGCCTTATGAGCCATGTGAAAAAGTGTGGGGCTCTCTACTGTAATGTAAAATGTAAAATTTTAGATCTTGTCATCTACTGGGACCATTTCAAACATCTCAAAAAAAAAGTACAACCTGTTTGATCTCAAACTGCAATCCTTTTCGTTCTCCTATTATTTCAGTCTTGCTGTACATGTTCTCTGCCTTCATTTTCCCTCATGTCTCTTTCTCTTATATTTTCAGTCTTCTACTTTAGCCCCTTAATATAGCTTCAGCCAGAATTCTACTGTCAAGCAATTCAATGAGGTATTTATTCTTTTCCTAGAGTCTTTTATCCCTTTGATCTTATGTATTTATTAAAAATCGTGTCCTGGCTAACCCCTGCTGCCTTTCACAGACCATATCATAAGCTACAGACATTAACATTGAGAACATTATCAAACCATGTTCATGGGGATTGCTGCAAATCTATCTTTGCTAGTCTTAATGGGCTTTTATTATATTTAAAAACCATTTATTCTTATAGACTTCCTGACCCAATACCCAATTACTATTACAGACTTTTTAGATTGTGAGCTCCTATTTGAATTATACACTGTGTGCTACCTCAAGATCCATTCTCTCCATCTCAAAATATCTCTCCCTTTACTAGCCCAGCACTCTCGCTGTCCCTCATTCTCTGTCATCCTTTTTTTGTGTTTAGTCTCTCACTTTGTTGTTTCAGAAATTAGAAATACATTTTTCTTTGATTTCTTTTTAAAAATATTTTTATATTTAATTTTTGTGAATACATAATAAATGTATGAACTAGTCTGTTCTCACACTGCTAATAAAGACATACCCAAGACTTGGTAATTTATAAAGGATAGAGGTTTAATTGACTCACAGTTCCACATGGCTAGAGAGGCCTCTCTATCATGGCAGAAGGCAAATGAGGAGCAAAGTCACATCTTAGATGATGACAGGAAAGAGGGTATGTGCAGGGCAACTCCCTTTATAAAACCATCAGATCTCATGACACTCACTATTACAAGAACATCATGGGAAATACCCACCCCCGTGATTCAATTACCTCCCACTGGGTCCCTCCCACAACACATGGAAATTATGAGAGCTACAGTTCAAGATGAGATTTGGGTGGGGACACAGCCAAACCATATCATTCCATCCTTCCCTGCTCCCAAGTCTCATGTCTTCATATTTCACAACCATTCATGCCTTCCCAACAGTCCCCCAAAGTCTTAACTCATTTCAGCATTAACTCAAAAGTCCACAGTCCAAAGTCTCATCTGAGACAAGGCAAGTCCCTTCCACCTATGAACTTATAAATCCAAAAGCAAGTTACTTCCTACATACAATGGGGATACAGGCATTGGGTAAATACATCTGTTCCAAATGAGAGACATTGGCCAAAACAAAGGGGCTACAGGCCCCATGCAAGTCCAAAATCCAGTGGGGCAATCAAATCTTAATGCTCCAAAATGATCTCCTTTGACTCCATATTTCCCATCCAGGTCACACTGATGCAAGAGGTGGGTTTCCATGGTCTTGGGAAGCTTAACCCCTGTGGCTTTGCAGGGTATAGCCCATCTCCTGGCTGCTTTTAGGGGCTGGTGTTGAGTGTCTGTGGCTTTTCTCAGTGCATGGTGCAAGCTGTTGGTGGATCTACCATATGGGTTCTGGAGGATGGTGGTCCTCTTCTAATAGCTCCACTAGGCAGTGTCCCAGTGGGGACTCTGTGTGGGGGCTCCAACCCCACATTTTTCTTTTGCACTCACCTACCAGACGATCTCCATGAGGGCCCCACCCCTGCAGCAAAGTTCTGCCTGGGCATCCAGGCATTTTCATAAATCCTCTGATATCTAGGTTGAGGTTCCCAAACCACAATTCTTGACTACTGTGTACCCACAGGTTCAACACTACATGGAACCTGCCAAGGAAAGGGGATTAAACCCTCTGAAGCCATGGCCTGAACTGTACCTTGACCTCTTTATGCCATGGCTGGAGCAGCTGGGATGCATGACACAAAGTCGCTAGGCTGCACACAGCAGGGGGACCCTGAACCTGGCCCAGGAAACCATTTTTTTTCTCCTGGGCCTCTGGACCTGTGATGGGAGGGGCTGTTGTGAAGGTCTCTGACATGCCCTGGAGTCATTTTCCCCATTATCTTGGTAATTAGCATTTGGTTCCTTGTGACTTATGCAAATTTCTGCAGCTAGCTTGAATTTCTCCCCAGAAAATGGGTTTTTCTTTCCTCCTGCATCATCAGGCTGCAAATTTTTCAAACTTTTATGCTCTGTCACCTCTTGAATGCTCTGCTGCTTAGAATTTTTTTCTGCCAGATATACTAATTCATCTCTCTCAAATTCAAAATTCCACAGATCTTTATGACAGGGGCAAAATGCCACCAGTCTCTTTGCATAGCAAGAGTGACTTTTACTCCAGATTCCAGCAAGTTCTTCATCTCCATATGAAAACACCTCAATCTGGACTTTAGTGTTCATATTATTATCAGTATTTTGGTCAAAGCCATTTGACAAGTCTCTAGGAAGTTCCAAACTTTCCCACATCTTCCTGTCTTCTGAGCCCTCCGAGTCTCTAGGAAATTTCAAACTTTTCCACATATTCTTGTCTTCTTCTGAGCCCTCCAAACTATTCCAACCTCTGCTTGTTACCCAGTTCCAAAGTCACTTCCACATTTTGGGGTATCTTTACAGCAGTTCCCCACTACCTGGTACCAATTTACTGTATTAGTCTGTTCTCATGTGCTAATAAAGACATACCTGAACTGGGGTAATTTATAAAGGATAGAAGTTTAATTGACTCACAGTTCCACATGGCTAGAAAGGCTTCACAATCATAGTGGAAGGTGAATGAAGAAAAAAATCATATCTTGCATGGCAGCAGGCAAGAGGGCATGTGCAGGGGAACTCCCTTCTATAAAACTGTCAGATCTCATGAGACTTATTCATTATCATAAGAAAAGGATGAAAAAGAACTGCCCCCATTATTCAATTACCCCCTCACCAGGTCCTTCTCATGACACATGGGAATTAAGGGAGCTACAATTCAAGATAAGATTTGGGTAGGGACACAGCCAAATTATATGAGTGTATATATTTATGGGGTACGTGAGATGTTTGTATACAGGCATTCAATGCATAATATTCACATCACAGAGAATGAGGTATCCACCCCTCAAGCATTTATCCCTTGTGTTACAAACAATCTGATTATACTCTTAGTTATCTTAAAATGTAAATTAAATTATTATTGACTATAGTCACCCTGGTGTGCTATCAAATGCTTGGACTTGCTCATTCATTCTATTATTTGAAGACATTATCCAACCCCACCAGTACCCCTCCTAGCCTTTCTTAACAATCTTTGTACTCGCTATATCCCTAAGTTTGTTTTGATTTTTTGATCCCACAAATAAGTGAGAACATGTGATCGTTGTCTTTCTGTAACTGGCTTATGTCACTTAACATAATGACCTTCAGTTTCATCCAAGTTATTGCAAATTAGTGAATCTCATTCTTTTGTATGTCTGAATAGTACCCCATTGTATATATGTACCATAATTTTTATTCATCCATGTTTTGATGGACACTTAGTTTATTTTCTAATTTTAGCTATTGTGTACATAGCTGCAAAAATTATGGGAGTACAAATATCTCTGTGATATACTAGTTTCCTTTTTGGGGGGTAAATACCCAGTAGTGGGATTGCTGGGTCATATCGTAGCTCTATATTTAGTGTTTTGATGAACTTCCAAACTGTTCTCCATAGTGGTTGTATTAGAATACATTTCCACTAACAGTGTATGACGATTCCCTTTTCTCCACATAATCACCAGCATTTGTTATTGCCTGTCTAGTGCTCGGTCACATATACCATAATTCCTCCTATCAAATATGTGGCTGTTTTCACTGACTTGTCTTTTCAATTATACATTATCTATCTTGGCTCTAATAGATGGGTCTTATAGTTGTCATTATGTAGGGTATCAGAGAAGACAAGAAATACCTTCAACAGAAAAAGTGACATGTAATTTTTCTAGTGTCATTTTTTGAAATACTATAATCCAATGTTTCTTTCCTGATTTCTAATAATTTTCATTCACTACCCGTTCTGATCACCCTTCATCTACATTATGAATTTTCAACAAAATAAATTTCACAAATAAATATTTCAAATTATTTTCTACATAGTCAAGAATTCTTGAATTAATAATCATTATAATACGACTTTTTGTGAACTTGGTTGAAACCACTGAACTGCATCACAGTTGGGTCATATAGTCCCTTCGTTCAAAATTGAGCTGTAGTTCCATAAACAGCTTCCTTGAAAAGGTACTAAAATTATTCCACCATTCTGGAGAAACACCAAGCCCTGCTCCAGGCAGCAGGGAAATCTAATTTTAAAGTCTAATAAGGAAATCTTGGCAGCTGAATACCAAGGAGAAGGTGATGTTGATCTAGTTGAGTGCACAGCAGAATTAAAGCTTGATGGGAAATCATTGTGTTTCAGAGAACAGGACCAGCGAAGGCTTAGTGCATGATGTAAGGATCAATATTGGAAGAATAAAATAATTGAATTAGTAAATCCTCAGGACAAATAGGCTGAAGGGAACAATAGGCAGCATAGATGACTTATGAAAGTTAACAGAAAGTATGAAAGAAAATGGGCCCACATGATTTGGAGTCAGGCCTTATAACACTTTGGCTAGGCACAGGATATGTCTTGCTCTCAAAGTGAAATTGCCACTGCTATTTCCTGATTAACCTGAGGCTGATTATCTCAGATCTAGAAGTGTACAGCAATCCCAATTCAGGCTCTTAATAATGAAACAGCAAAATATTCACTTCAGTTTCTGTATCAGCCACTACTGGCTGTGTGACTTAGGTAAGGTATTTAAGCTCAATTATCCATCTGTAAAATGGGAACCAAAAGAATTCGTATGCTTTTAGGCATGTTGTGCTGCTATAGTAAAATAATATATGTAATTGCCTAACAGAGTGTATGGCACATAATGGGAGCTCAATAAAAGTTATAAAAGTTAATTTATTTTACTTATTTATTTATTTGAGACAGAATCTCACTCTGTCACTCAGGCTGGACTGCGGTGGCACGATCTTGGCTTACTGCAACCTCTTCCTCCTAAGTTCAAGACATTCTCCTGCCTCAGCCTCCTGAGTAGCTGGGACTGCAGGCACGTGCCACCACGCCTGGGTAATTTTTGTATTTTTAGTAGAGACAGTGTTTCACCATGTTGGCCAGACTTTTCTCAAACTCCTGGCCTCAAGTGATCCACCAGCGTCTGCCTTCTAAAGTGCTGGGATTACAGGCGTGAGCCACCCCACCGGGCCTACTTTATTTTTTCTTACTGCTTCCCAATAATCTTATCACCACCTTCAAATAGTAGGAATAAAAGTAGAAATGATAGAAACTTAGAACATTAGTTATGTTTGCTTGTTGCAAAAATCAAGAGACTCAATAAAAAATTTGAAAGCATTGGCTAAAACAAATTTGTAAATTACCAATGACTCTATTATGCATACAGACACACCATGGAGATACTGCAGGTTTGATCCCAGACTCTCAATAAAGCAAGTCACACATTTTTTTTGCTTTCCCAGTGGCATATAAAAGTTATATTTACACTATACTGTAGTCTATTAAGTGTGCAATAGTATTATAACTAAAAATAATGTGCATACCTTAATTAAGAATACTTTATAGCTGAAAAATGCTAATGATAATCTAAGCCTTTACCAAGTTGTAATTTTTTTTGATGGTGGAGGGTCTTCCCTTGATGTTAATGGCTTCTGACTGCTTCGGTTGGTGGTTGCTGAAGGGTAAGGAGGCTGTGGCAGTTCCTTAAAATAAAACAACTATGAAATTTGTCATATTGATAGACACTTTCTTTCACAAACAGTAATTTATTTGCATATGATTATGTTTAATAGAATTTTACCCTCAGTAGAAATTCTTTCAAAATTGGAGTCAGTCCTCTCAAACCCTGCTGCTGCTTTGTCAAAAAAGTTTGTGGAATAGTCTAAATCCTTTGATGTCATTTCAACAATGTTCACAGCATCTTCACCAGGAGTAGATTTCATCTCCATAAGCCACTTTATTTGCTCAACTATAAGAAGCAACTCTTCATTCATTCAAGTTTTATCATGAGATTCCAGCAATTCAGTCATATCTTCAGGTTCCACTTCTAATTCTAATTTTCTTCCTATTCCACCACATGTGCAATTACTTTCTCCATTGAAGTCTTGAGCCCCTCAAAGTCATGCATGAGGTTTGTAATCAACTTCTTCCAAATTCTTATTAATGTTGATATTTTGACCTCCTCTCATGAATCACAAATGTTCTTAATGACATCTAGAATGGTGAATCCTTTCCAGAAGGTTTTTGATTTACTTCTCTCAGATCTATCAGAGGAATCACTATCTGTGGCACCTGTCACCTTACAAAATGTATTTCTTAACTAATAAAATTTAAATGTCAAAATTATTACTTGGTTGGTCTGCAGAATGAATGTTGTGTTAGCAGGCATGAAAATATTAATCTCCTTGTAGATCTCCATCGGAGCTTTTGGGTGACTTAGGTGCATTGTTGACAAGCAGTAGTATTTTCAAAATATGTTTTTTTTTTTCTGAGCAGTAATTCTCAAGAGTGGGCTTTAAATATTCCATAAACTATGCTGTAAACAGATGTGCTGTCATCCAGGCTTTGTTGTTACATTTATGGAGCATAGGCAGAGTAGATTGATAATAACTTTTAAGAGCCCTAGGATTTTCAGAGTGGTAAATGAGCATTGGTTTCAACTTAGTGTCCACAGCGGCATTAGCAAGAGAATCAGCCTGTCCTTTGAAGGTTTGAAACCAGGCATTGACTTCCTTTCTCTACCTAATAACGTCCTGGATAGCATCTTCTTCCAATATAATTCTGTTTTATCTACATTGAAAATCTGTTGTTGAGTGTAGCTACATTCATCAGTTATCTTAGCCAGATCTTCTGGATAACTTGCTGCAGTGTCTACATCAGCACTTGTTTCTTCACCTTGCAGTTTTATGTTACAGAGATGGGTTTTTTCTTAAACATCATGAACCAACCTCTGCTAGATTCAAACTTTTTTTCTGTAGCTTCCTTACCTCTCTTAGCCTTCACAGAATTGAAGAGAGTTAGGGCTTTGCTCTGGAGTAGACTTCGGTTTAGGGAAATGTTGTGGCTTGTTTAACCTCTTATCCAGATCACTAAAACTTTCTCCATATTAGCAATAAAGCTGTTTTGCTTTCTTATCACTCATGTCTTTACTGTAGTAGCACTTTTAACTTCCTCCAATAACTTTTCCTTTGCATTTACAGCTTGGCTAACTGCCTGGTGCAAGAGGCCTAGCTTTTGACCTCTCTTGGCTTTCAACATGCCTTCCTCACTAAGCTTAATCCTTTCTATCTTTTAATTTAAAATGGGAGATGTGCAACTTTTCCTTTCATTTGAACACATGGGGTCATTGTAGGGTTATTAGTTGTCCTAATTTCAATATAGTTATCTCAGGGGATAGGGAGGCCCGAGGAGAGGGAGAGAGACGGGGAAATGGCCAGTCTGTGTAGCAGCCATAACACACATTTATTGATTAAATTTGCCATCTTACATAGGCATGGTTTGTGGGACCCCACAAATTACAAGAGTAACATCAAAGATCACTGAGTATAGATTACCATAACAGAAACAATAATGAACAAGTTTAAAATATTTGGAAAATTAGCAAAATGTGACACAGAAACATGAAGTGAGCACATGCTGTTGCAAAAATGGCACTGATAGTCTTGCTTGACAGAGGATTGCCACAAACCTTCAATTTGTTTAAAAAAATGCAGTATCTGTGAAGGCCAATAAAGCAAAGTGCAATAAAATGAAGTATGCACTGGTATCATTTTATGAAAAGAAATTAGATGATTACACATTTTACTGCTTTATACTGAATTGGTTGAGTAGTGCCTGGCTATTCTCAGTTTGTTGGAAGAGGCCTCATTAAAGGCCCATCAAAAAGTGTGATCAAAAGTAAGGCAGACTACTTGCTACCTCAGTTAGCTTGAAGATGAAAAGGTAAATACAATTCATAATAGTAAAGATTTCCTTCGTGGAATATCTACTATTGGCCTCAGGTAGGAACTTTAAGTATCTCTAATCTTTACCAAAATCTCTGACTTGTAAGTATTACTATCCATATTTACAGATGAGAAATCTGAGATTCAGAGGCATTATTGAAGCCCATAGCTAAGACTCCAACCCACGTCTCTGTGGCCACTAATCATAAACAGTTTTCACTGCACTAGCTTTCCAGACTAACTGAATAGCAGTTGGTTGGGTGTTAGCCCCTCTCTAGTTATTTGGTTTACCTGAGGAGCCTCAATAATTTTGTGTTTTGATTGGTTCCACATTTTTGAAGGGGGAATGGCAGATCCATTTTTTAGGCTAAAATAGGTGTTCCTTATTAGCAAATCTGGACTTCCAGGAAATACACTATTAAATGAGGTTGAGATGAGGTTTTCTATGCATTATGGTATGAATCTTGCCTTTGTGCCAGTGATTTATGGCATAACAAATGTATGTTTGTTGGTTGAATTTACTATCCAAGCCTGCATAGTGTGTTTGCCTAATAGTTGCCAATTTCTATTGGCTCCTAGGCTAAAAGAAATAATAATCACTACAACTAATTAGGCTCTTATAGGTATTCAGAATTATATTTGAGGTTTAAATTGTGTCATTTATTTCTAATAACAACCCTGTGAAGTTTATGGAAGCGAAAACTTGAGGACCAAGGAGATTAATTATCTTGTTCCAAACCAGACAGCTGGTAAGTAGAAGAGCTAGGATTCAAACTGTGTCTTCCTCCAGAACCCAGATCTTAACCCTTATACTCTGTAGAAACCCACAGAAGAACTGTGACCTGCCCTAGGCCACTTGGTAAGTGTCAGATATATATTTTCTATATTGATATGTCAGGTTCCAAAAACAATGTTGTTACTACAATAAATTGCACATATTTCACAAAGCTTAATATAACAGCTTAAAATGTAAAAGGTGTGGGCTCTTTACACTGAAATAAAGAGTAGTTGTAGCCTTAGCAACAACACTAGAAACTTTAAGCAGGATTAATTCTTTCATTTTATCCTATGTAAATTTAAAATTAACCTGAAAATTTTGTGTAAAATTTAAAATGATTTTATTTCTTATTGAAAGTCCCTTTAAAGTGTCCAGGATGACTTTTTCCTCTTAGTAAAAATAATACACTGGGTAAAATGGAAATCTTTTGATGACTGAGGATCTTTCACTGACTTAGATCACTAGAACATCAGTTTCCTCATTTGAAACATGTGAATCATGAGAACACCTACTTCCCTAGTTGGGGTGAGAATTAAATGAAATAATATACATGGATAGTACTTTGTAAATTGTATTGTCATATGAAAATGTACTTTATTGTTCTCAATAACTCTTATGAAGGACGGTTAACTACAAGAAAAAGATAAGTCTCTTTTCACTCTTGTACATAACTAATAGGTATTATCATTAAAATTTCCTGCATTGGTTCTTTTTGCCATTGTTTTTTCCTTAAATGAAGAGTATGAGAAAAGCATAAATATGAAGTGATTTGATTAGTTAATTGAGGATTTATTGTATATAGCTTTGTCTAGCTGTGATGATTATGAATATGTTTTATTTATTTATTTATTTTTGTTTGTGATTTGAGTAGTTTTTATAAGTATGTTGTCTGTCTTTGAATCCCTATTGTATATAAGAACCTTGGGGGAGGAGGGTTTTGTCTCTGATTTCCTGGTATCTTTTATTCCACCTAGTTGGAGGCTATGCACACAGGGAGCTACTAGGCCCTACACACACTCATCCTGACACACACACACACACACACACAAGTCATTGGAGCAAAGGAATTTTCTTGACACTGATAAAACTGCCCTCTATATAGTCCAACTTGAAACATCTTCATAGATGTTAGTAACTGGCCAAATCCATTCTTAAACAGCACCCCTACTCCATTCTGCCACTTCCTCACAGTAGTAATGCAGGAGTTTTGTTCTTTAGCTCAGCTAAAACCCAGGTTCTTGTCCGATGACCAGAAAAACATTAGGCACGCAGACACGTTGAAAGATGAGGAGAAAAAATTTATTAAAAGAAAGGTCTCAATGAAAAAAGGGGTCCTTCCAAGAAGGCTTGCACCTCACAGATTGAATACTGGGCCACCACTCATGAACTAAAGAGCCCCAGACTTCTCCCCACAGCACAAGGCATGAATTCCTGTTGGCTCCACCCCACTCTCCTGACCCATTGCAAACACACCCATACAAGTCCCTGGGCCATTTCCTTCATCTGCACAAAAGTATCTCATGTAAACACTTGTGAGGCAGGTTGGAGATTCTCCGGAACCTCCCTTATCTGCCTCCTGCATCTATCACTCCCCACCAAAAGAAGTGCATCTTAACTGCCATTAGAATAAGGATAAGGATAAGGATGAAGACTGATCTTAACTGCTTCCTGCTGACAGGGGGCGCTCTTTTGGAAAAAAGGGCAGGCAGGTCTCCCTCAAAGACCTATCTATCTAAGGGTTCCTGGCAGAAAGGGACATCATCACAGGCTCCGGTTACAAGACCATTTGGAGTTTTATGGCCTGAAGTTGAGAAGAGACAAACCAGGTTATTGGAAAATATGTATCAAAATGAAACAAGGGGGAGTAAGGACAGTTCAAATATCCTGGGGCTTTTTGCCAGTTTGCTTAGGGAGAGGGAGCCAAAAGCCTGACTGGTTAAAGAAAACTTTTTCCCTTTTGCTGGCAGGTCAGGCCTCTGGGTCCCTTTCCCCGAGCCCAATCCTAAGCCAACCAGTTTAAGGTTTGGGAAATTAACTTTTTCCAGTTTGGAGGATGCATCCGAGTGGCATGTCCCATAGTATGGAGACACAATTACCTGTCAGTAAGAGAGTACAGAGGAGGAAAAAGAAAAAAAGTTTTTTTTTTTCTTCAAAGGAGGCACAGGGGTTCAGGATGCATTTGAAAGGGGTATAGACTGAAGATGAATGGCTACTCATCTAGAAAGAGGGGAGCAAGGAGTCCCAGGTTCCCTTCTCTTCCTAGAAAATACCTGGGGTATGTGAGGAAAAGTGAGAGATCCCTCTTTCTTCTTCCATCCTTATATCCCCAAGTCCCAGCAACTATGACAAGGTGCTGCCCATGGGCATCAAAGAGGCTTTCATCCATGTTAACAGGGGGTGCCTAGGAGGTGGGAATATCTGCTCTCACCCATGTATGCCCTATCTCCCCTGTTCTCAGTAGCCTTTGAATTCCCTATACCTCATTTATTCCGCGGATACTAACATGACCTTTATCCATGAACAGGAAGCTTGGCTTAATTGGCAGAAATTAGTTATGTTCACCTGCTATGTGCCTTTTAACTTCTGTTATTGTCAGCCTCTGGATCCCTTAGATCCAGTTTTCTTTCCTAGGGCTTTGACTTGAAGCTTGGAATTGAGTTTGAGATAAAAAAAAATGTGTCTCGGGGGTTTGCATGGACTCATTACCATAAGCCAAAATGCTAAGGTGAATCTGTAAAATTGAGTGCTCCTTCAACAAGGGAGAGAAAAGGATGTACTGTGACACACCCAGATAACTGGTGGCTATAGTTATACTTGCTAATATATGAGTGCATGGGGCTTGGCTTTTGTTACCTCCCTTGGTCTTACTTTCCCCAAAAGGAAACCTCCGGGTGATGGGACCCTTTTTATTCCCATCACCCAGCAGGATCTGCAGGATAATTGCTCACAACTAGAATATTAATCCAGATTTTTACATTAACCAACCCCTTTTGTTCCTTCTGAGCTGCAGTCAGAGATCACTGGTTGGTTCACAGGAGTAGGCAGGGCTAGTCTAAAATGCAGGCAAAAAACTTAAAAAAATTAATGTGTGTAGAATTTAATGACATATGATAAGTTCTAAAACATAATTTCTGTCTCTCTAGTCCTCAATTTTGTTAAAAACAAATCATGATAGTACTGAGTTTTTTGCAAAATAGACTTTAGTTTATATTTGTCCTGATTATTTGCACAAAGTGCAGCAAGAATAATTATTTTTACATAGGCCTTTTAGGTTGGCTTTGATGGAAATCTGTTCCACAAGGAATCTCAGATAGAACTTTCTAAAACAGAGAGCAGCCGTGAGTTTGTACCCTCAAATACCTGTGAGTTGAGTACACTCCTCTTGAGGTCCCAAGAGGATGGGGTTCCTGGGTTTGTTAGAATGTGACGTTCTTTACTCGCTACAGGTTAGGAAACCCTGTACAGGGACTGTGTAGACAAGGTATAAGGCCAGTTTTCCTAAGGGGCTTTTATTGGCTCTGCAAGTACAGCTTAATTCCTTAAAGGGAAGCATATCCTCCCATTCAAAGACTTGGTAAAATAACCAGTTTCTCCAGTTGCATCCTGTTGCAAAAGAAAAGGGATCCTTATTGCACTGATGCAAACAACTATATTGCCATAAGTTAAGAATACTCACAACAAGTTTCCAAATTCTGGAAAAGCCAGGCAGCAAGAGAGAGACAAATATGCTCCAAATTTTGTTCACAGGAGTATACCTTACTCAATTATTAAAGGCATAAATAGCTCAAAATAAGTTTCCTTGACTCTGAAAAACAAAACAAGGATCACCAATGTTCCAAGCAGAAGTCAAAAAAGATTATTTCAATTTTCTATTAGTTCAGTCCATTCAGTTAACTCTTGTTTTGCTTGATATTCAGGAACATTTAAGGTCTTCATGAATCTTATATGTTTGGCCTTTATTCCAATATCACAATCTCCCAAGTTATCAGAAACCTGCATTTGAAAGCACCTGTCAAAATTCTATAACTGATTATAAACCATCATTTGAAGGATCAAAACAAGATAACAATTTTCTGTGAATAACAACATATCCAGGGTAGTTACAGTCAGAAATACAATTGACAAAGTTATTTGGTTACCTTCATTTTTTACCATAACATAACATAACAACCTTAATTGTGGTTAATAGCATATACTCAGACAATAGAATTTTAGAAATCCCATACAATTTTGGAACATATATTAATATTATTACCTAAAATATAACCTGAAGAAGGCTAAACATCATTTTGCCAATCCAATGTATCTAAACATGTCAGGTAATCCTGTTTATCTCTCTTCTGGATTCTCCAGGGGCTCTCTGTAACATCCAAAATTAGGCATCAGAAAAGACAATTTTCGAAACTGAAGTTTGATTTGGGGAAGCCTGTTAAATATGTTAGAGGTTTAAAACTCTTGATGTTATGAAATAGAATTCCAGATTTCCGTAAGTTATTTATTTTGCCAAAATGATGACTCAGAAAATTTTAAAAAGCAAAAACTTTTATAACAATTTACAAATTTTGCTAAATAGCCTATTAGTGCCTTAAGAATATTTTTTGTGCTTTTATTTCAATGCTTAATTACAGGAAAACCACATACTACTCTTTCAAATTTAGTCAATATGTTCACACATGAAATTTGTTTTGCAAGATTGATTTTTACAATCCTTCCAAAACTTGTTTGAACTTTTTGCTTTATTTTACCTAATTCAAAACAATCCTTTAACCCTAGGCAAAATTTTACATTTTGACAACATCTGCATTTTACCAATAATCTTTAAGCCTGTTTTTATTTCTCAAGATTAAAGTCACATGAAATAAAATGTACCACAGGTTTTATCTTCCCTTTAAAAATATATGACCCAAGTGTTTATCCTTCTTTAAGTCAATTAATTAGAGCTCTTTTTGTATAGACATCACACACACAACACATATATTACTATAATGACAGGCAGAAGAAGATCCAGTAGCTATAAGATTGTTCATTTGCCAATCTCCTAATTGGATTATCAGTCTCTGGGTGGAGCCCTTCAAGAGCAAGGCTAGGAAAGCATGTCGTTTCTAGGAACTAATAAACAGGTATAATTGGAAGACAAGAACAGATTTTGAGAGGGATCCATCCACCCCTAATTCCTGGGGTTCCATGAAGATAACAGAGATCTCTCCCGAAATGGAATCTGTGGTGCCTTTTCTGTTTTTCCTAAGGAGTCACAGGCCATCAGAAATTATCTTAGGGCCTCTCATGTGTGCATTAAAAGTGGCAAGGCAAAATGGAGAAAAATAATTCAGTCCACCAAGAAAAAAAAATTTTCCAGCAAAATAAGAATCAAGAAGAGATAAACATAACGGCCTTTAAACTATACCTATAACTTGGATATTCACTTTTCAATTAAGCTGAGTGCTCTTTAAGAAAATCATTTTAAATCCCTTATTACCTGACTTTAGCTGCAGCAAGCAGCCAGTATTTCTGGCATTTGAACCTTATCAAAGGTAACCTCTCAGATGCTCAGAGAAAACAAAATTCAAGGTGGTTCGTGGAGGGGAGGAGAATCAACAAATGGCAAAAGTCATGCAGATATCAAACCAGAAAGGACCCATTCCCTAAGCCAGGATTGAACTCAGGCCACCACTGAAAGATGGCAGAGGCTAAAACAAAGCACTGCCATGTGGTTACAGGTCACACATCCCAGGGTGTAAAACAAGATGGAGGCCTGCAGCAATGTTTGCTACTAACCATACAGAAAAACATGCAAATCACACAAGATTGGCTACAGCCTAAGATCAACCTCGCAAATCCTTTTTCATAATTAAAACTTTGCAGAGAACATAAACAGTAATAGTTGGGGTCCTGGCCTAGTGAAACATCTTCTAAAAGAAAAAAAGTCTCTTGCTTAAAAGTCAACTCCTGACATGATGGAGAAAAGAAAAAAACTTAAAGTGCTGGGTTGTGTTAACTGCTGACAGGATGGAGAAAAGAAAAAAACTTAAAGTGCAGGGTTGTATTAACTGGTGACAGGGTGGAGAAAATGAAAAAGCAGCTTAAAGTACAGGGTTGGAAAGATGCCTGGGGGAAAATATATCTTATTCTTATGCAAATGAATTCCTCCAACAGGGAGAGAAACTTAATTGTTGTTTCTTCCCTGGGGCTTGGATGAAGCTGGACCCCTTGGCCAGGGGAGGGGAAGACACTGTGGACACATGGCAGGGAATGCTGGCCAGCCTGCCAGGTGGGGATTTTGAGCCTTGTGCCCCAGCCCGAGCTGGGAAGAGAGGGAGCAGGGAGCCATCACTTGTCCATCCATCCTGAGAAAAAGAAGAAAAGAAGAAAAAAAAAGAAGAAAGGCTGGGTTGGACCAAGGCTGACAAATCTAATCCCCACCAGCGATGGGGGTGGGTGGGGGGCACAGTTTCCTCTACCCTCAGAAGAAGTCCAAGGACAAAAAGGCTCAAAAAGAAAAGGAAAAATGATTTTCTGGTCTGCATTTACTCACGTTTCCTCATGTCCACATACAGGCCACCAAAATGATGCAGGATTTTTGCTCCTTACCTAAGCTAAAACCCAAATTCTTCTCTCACAACCAGAAAAAAATTAGGCATGGGGACACGTTGAAAGGTGAGGAGGGTGGAATTTATTAAAAGCAAGCTCTCAGCAAAAAAAAAGGGGTCCTGCCAAGAAGGCTCTCACCTCAGAGATTCAATACCAGGACACCACAAATAAGCTGAAGAACCCAGGCTCCTTCCCCCTGCACAAAGCACAAATTACTGGTGGCTCCACCCCATACTCCCAGTGTGCAAGAGGGCTCCCCCAGTTTGTAGTGGGCATCCCCAGACAAGGCCCTGGGCTGGTTCCTCATCTGCACAAAAGCATCTGATGTAAATAAACATTTGTGGGGAAGGTTGGAGATTCTTTGAGGATCCTTCCTTATCTGCCTCCTGCATTTATAATTAGGGTGAGTAAACCCACTAGGGAAGACAGTATAGCAGAATGAAAAAGCCCTCAAGGCTTGAGAGTCAGAAAGACCTGGAATTCAATCCAGGCTCTGTTGCTTATGATCTGCATGACCTTTGGCAATTGCTTAATCTTTCTGTTTCCTCATGATTAAGATAATAGAACTGATCTCGTAAGATTGTTGTAAGGCTAAAATAAAATGTATGTATAAGCCTTTAGTATGGTATCGGTCCACATGAAACATGTTCAATCAAAAGTAGCTGTTATGTACGTAATTACTGAGTGGGCTTGTAATATGGAGACATCCCCAGGGGACTTTAAGCTTATAAGGCTGTTTATACCTGAAGTAGGTGGCTGTAGGTTGGGTGTGGAGATTTGTTGTTGTTGTCGTTATTTTACTGCCAGGTATTTCTTTTATTACAGATTGCTAATCTCCAACAGCTTCTTCAATCTTCTCCCTCTTTTCATTTGCTGCTTATAATATGTTGTGAGATGGAATGCCAGATAACTAAGCTTTGAGTTTGTGCAGCTACTCATTCAGTAAATATTTTTATTCAAAAATTATGGATAACACAGTTATGAACTCCATATAAGTGAAATATTTTATTTTTTCTCATCCCCCACTTAAAAAATTGATTTATAAATTTGCAGCAAGGTTGTAGCAAGAGGTTTATAATTTGTGACATTTTCCTTCTCCATATTTTTTATTTTTAATAAATTTTTTCCTCAGATTTTAAAACTACATTCATGAATTTGTTTTATTTTGTGAAAGCAATCCTTTCATTGAAAGTACTTATATTTTTAATTAAGGACTTGGAGGATTAACATAATTTGAAGCCTTTTCTGAGACATTCTGTATTTCCAAAAGAAAAGAATAGTCAAATTAT
>NW_026652282.1:98424504-98434909 GCF_009828535.3 Hylobates moloch | reverse complement strand
TGTATTTTTAATAGAGACAGGGTTTCACTGTGTTAGCCAGGATGGTCTCAATCTCTTGACCTCGTGATCTGTCTGCCTTGACCTCCCAATGTGCTGGGATTACAGGTGTGAGCCACCGTGCCCAGCCCATAAGCCATTTTAACTGGGTTGAGATGGTATCTCATTACAGGTTTGATTTGCATTTCTCTGCTCAATGATGAACATCTTTTCATATGCCTGTTTGCCATTTGTATGTTTTCTTTTCAAAACGTCTGTTCAAAAATTTACCCATTTTTAATTGGGTTATTAGATTTTTTCCTATAAAGTTGTTGGAGTTCTTTATATATTCTGGTTATTAATCCCATGTCAAAGGGGTAGTGTGCAAATATTTTCTCCCACTCTGTGTGTTGTGTGTTGTCTCCACCTTATTGATTATTTCCTTTGCTGTGCAGAAGATTTTTAACTTGATATGATCCCATTTATTCATTTTCCCTTTGGTTGCTTGTGCCTGTGGGGTATTGCTCAAGAAATTTTTGCCCAGAACAATGTCCTGGAGAACTCTTCCAGTGTTTTCTTGTAGTAGTTTCATAGTTTCAGATCTTAGATTTAAGACTTTAATCAATTTTCATTTGATTTTTGTATATGATAAGAGATAGGAGTCTAGTTTTATTCTTCTGCATATGAATATCCAGTTTTCCCAGCATCATTTATTGAAGAGACTGTCTTTCCTCCAGCGTATGTTCTTGGCACCTTTGTCAAAAATGAGCTCACTGTAGGCGTGTGGATTCGTTTCTGGGTTCTCTATTTTGTTCCGTGGTCTATGTGTCTTTTCTTATGCCAGTATTATGCTGTTTTGGTTACTGTAGCTCTGTAGTATATTTTGAAGTCAGGTAATATGGTTCCTCCAGTTATGTTCTTTTTGCTTAGCTTTGGCTATTCTGGGTCGTTTGTAGTTTTACATAAATTTTAGAATTGTTTTTTCTATTTCTATGGATAATGGCATGGTTATTTTGATAGATTGCATTGAATCTGTAGATTGCTTTGGATAGTATGGACATTTTAACATTATTGATCCTTCCAATCCATCCACATAAATATCTTTTCATTTTTTGGTGTCCTTTTCAATTTCTTTCAACAGTGTTTCATAGTGTTCATCATAGAGATCTTTCACTTGTTGGATTAAGTTAATTCCTAGGTATTTACTTTTATGTGTGGCTATTGTAAATGCAATTACATTTTTATTTCTTTTCACATTGTTCACTGTTGGCGTGTAGAAATGGTGCTGATTTTTCTATGTTGATTTTGTATCATGCAACTTTACTGGATTTGTTTATCAGTTCTAATAGTTTTCTTGTGGACGCTTTTGGTCTTTCCAAATATAAGATTATATTATCTGCAAACAAGGATGATTTGACTTCTTCCTTTCCAATTTGGATGCTCTTTATATCATTCTCTTTCCCTAGGACTTCCATTACTATGTTGAATAAGAGTGATGAAAGTGGGCATCCTTGTCATGTTCCAGATTTTAAAGGAAAGGCTTTCAAGTTTATCTAATTTAGTATGATTCTAGCTGTGGGTCTGTCATAAATGTCTTTTATTATATTGGGATATTTTCCTTTCATACCCAATTTTTGGGGGCTTTTTTATCATAAAGAAATGTTGAATTTCATCAAATCTTTCTTCAGTATCGATTTAAATGATCAAATGGTTTTTGCCCTTCATTCAGTTGATACGATGTACCACATTGATTCACATATGCTGAACCATTCTTGCATCCCAGAGATAAATCCCATGGGGTTATGATTAATTATCTTTTTCCTGTATTGTTGAATATAGTTTGCTAATATTTTGCTGAGAATATTTGGATCAATATTGATCAAGGGTATTAGCCTTTATTTTTCTTTTGTTGATGTGTCTTTGGTTTTGGTACAAGGTAATACTAGCCTCCTCAAATGACTTTAGAAGTTTTCCCTCCTTCTCTATTTTTTGGAATAGTTTGAGTAGGATTGGTAGAATTCAGCAGTGAGGCCATCCGTTCCCAGGCTTTTTCTTACTGGGAGAATATTTATTACAGTGTCAATCTCATTACTTATAATTGGACTGTTCCGGTTTTGGATTTCTTCCTAGTTTATTCTTGGTGGTTTGTATGTGCTCAGGAATTTGTCCATTTCTTTTAGGTTGTTCAATTTATTGGCATATAGTTGCTCATAGTAGTTACTAATAGTCCTTTCAATTTCTGTGGTATCAGTTTTAAATTCTTATTTTTCATCTCTAATTTTATATTTTTGGATCTTCTCTTTTAATTAGTCTCATTTAAGGCTTGTCTGATTTGTTTAAATTTTCAAAAAAGCAACTGTTTCATTGATCTTTTGTATTGTTTTCTTCATTTCATTTCCACTGATTTTTGCTCTGATTTCATTATTTCTTTTCTTCTACTAGTTTGGGGTGTTGGTTTACTCTTGCTTTTGTTCTTTTTCTTAAATAAATCATTAGATTGTTATTTGAAGTTTTTCTTGTCTTTTGATGTAGGCACTTATAGCTATAAACTTCCTTCTTAGTACTGCTTTTGCTGTATCTCATCAGTTATGATATGTCGTGTTTTCATTATTGTATGTTTCAAGAATAATTTTAATTTCCTTCTTAATTTTTGCATTGACTCACTGTTCCATTCAGAAGCATATCGCTTAATTTTTATGTGTTCGTATAGTTTCCAAAATTTCTCTTATTATTTCTAGTTTTATTTCATTGTGGTCAGAGAAGATGCTTGATACTATTTCAATTTTTTGAAAATTTTAAGACTTGTTTTGTGACCTCACTTACGGTTTGTTTTTAAGAATAATCCATGTTCTGAGGAAAAGAATGTTTATTCTTCAGCCATGGGAAAAATATTCTGTAACTATTTATTATATCTCTTTGTTTTATAGTGCAGATTAAGTCTGATGTTTATTTGTTGGTTTTTTTTGTCTGGAAGATCTGTCCAATTCTGAAAGTGACGTGTTGAAGTTTCCAGCTATTATTGCACTGAGGCTTATCTCTTTCTTTAGTTCTGTAAATATTTGCTTTATATATCTTGGTGCTCCAGAGTTGGGTACATATATATTTAAAATTGTTATATCCTCCTGCTAAATTCACCCCTTTATCATTATATAGTAATCTTCTTTGTCTCTTCTTACAATTTTTGTCTTGAAATCTATTTTGTCTGATATCAATATAGCTACTCCAGCTCTTCTTTGGTTTCCATTGGCATGGAATATCATTTGCCATCTCTTTATTTTCAGTCTATGTGTATCTTTACAGGTGAAGTGTGTTTCTTGTAGTCAACAGATCAATGAGTCTTGTTTTTTAATTCATTCAGCCTCTGTAAGACTTTTCATTGGAGAGTTTACTCAACTTACATTCAATGTTATTTAATTTTTATTTTTTTCCAGGCTGGAGTGCAATGGCATGACCTCAGCTCACTACAACCTCTGCCTCCCAGGTTCAAGCGATTCTTCTGCCTCAGCCTCCTGAGTAGCTGGAATCACAAGCGTCCACCAAAACACCCAGCTAATTTGTTGTATTTTTAGTGGGAGGGGGGTTCACCATATTGGCCAGGCTGGTCTCGAACTCCTGACTTCAGGTGATCCACCCGCCTCGGCCTCCCAAAGTGCTAGGATTACAGGCGTGAGCCATCGCGCCCAGCCACATTCAATGTTATTATTGATAATAAGGACCTACTCTTGACACTTTGTAATTTGTTTTCTGGTGATTCTGTGGCCTTCTCTTTTTTCTTCCTTTCCTTACTGTCTTCCTTTTAATGAAGGTGATTTTCTCCGGTGATATGATTTAGTTTTCGTGTTTTCTATTTTTTGTGTATCTGTTGTATGTTTCTTGGCTTGAGGTTACCATGAGGACTGCAAATACTGTCTTATTACCTATTTTAAATTGATAACAACTTAACACTGGATTAACAATCACACCACAAGAAAAACTAATAAATACACCTTAACTTCTTCCCTCCATTTTTTAGCTTTTCATTTTTTCTATTTATGTTTTATTGTACTGTTTATGTCTTGAAAAGTTGTTGTATTTACTATTCTTTATTGGTTCATCATTTAGTTTTTCTACTAACCTCAAGAGTAGTTTACGCACCACCATTATAGTATTATACTATTCTGGTTTTTCTGTGTACTTACTACTATGAATGAGTTTTGTGCCTTCAGATGCTTTCTTCTTGCTCAGTAACATGATTTTCTTTCAGATAGAAGAACTCCACTTAACTATACAATCATGTCATCTGCAAATAGAGACAATTTGACTTCCTCTCTTCCTATTTGAATACCCTTTATTTCTTTCTCTTTCCTGATTGCCCTGGCCAGAACTTCCTATACTTTGTTGAATAGTAGTGGGAGAGAGGGCATCCTTGTCTTGTGGTGGTTTTTAAATGGAATACTTCCAGCTTTTGCCCATTCAGTATGATATTGGCTGTGGGTTTGTTATAAATAGCACATATACACCATGGAATACTATGAAGCCATAAAAAATAACTTTCATGGCACCTGTATACCTATGTAACAAACCTGCACATTCTGCACATGTATCCCAGAACTTAAAGTATAATAATAATAATAATAATAAAAGAATGATGGCTACCTTAAGCTCTAGGTTTTGATGCCTTGTAACTTTGGTGGAGACTGTTCTATTTTTAGTTAAATTTGGAATTGAAACCATCATTCTCAGCAAACTATCGCAAGGACAAAAAACCAAACACCGCATGTTCTCACTCATAGGTGGGAATTGAACAATGAGAACACATGGACACAGGAAGGGGAACATCACACATCGCGGCCTGTTGTGGGGTGGGGGGAAGAGGGAGGGATAGCATTAGGAGATATACGTAATGCTAAATGACGAGTTAATGGGTACAGCACACCAACATGGCACATGTATACATATGTAACAAATCTGCACGTTGTGCACATGTACCCTAAAACTTAAAGTATAATAATAAAATTAAAAAAAGAAATTATTATATTGCATACTCAGCAGATAAAGCTTCTTTGTGTTGTCCAAGTATTTAATGTGTACAGAAAAGTAAACTTTAAATATCCACCTTTATTTTGGACATTATATTTCAGACAAACAGAACAAATGTCATTCAACACAGTCCATTGGGAGATCACACTGGCAATTCTGCTTTGTTACTGCTGCTTCTGTCTGACTTGCTTTGCAGAGCTGCATCTGTTGACAGCCTTCACCTCTAGGTTCAGGCTTAACATAGCACTTGAAGACTTGATCAAGGCATGAAAAAATATAAAAGATTCTGCAGGGCGATGAATGAGAAAAAATTCAGTTTTGAGCAGAACTTGGAATGATCATGTCTCATGAGCTGATATTTAGTGGTTTAAAAATCATTGTTCTGCTTCGATGTTTCTTTCACTTCCTGAATCTCTCTCATTGCCAGTAAGATCTAGCTCTGAAAGCAACTGTTTGTAAAACCCTGGGCTAGTAACTTATTTTTTAATTTGCATGTACTAATAATATTTTATGTAACAGCTTTGTTGATATATGATTCATATACCATACAATCAACCTATTTAAAGTACAATTAAATGGTTTTTAATATACTTGCCTAATTGTAACCTCAATGCCTTCTGTCCATGAGGTTAATAAAATTTGAGCCTCCTATGTCACTGGTTTCCTGTGAGAATAGAATGAAATGATGCAGGTACAGGAACACTGGAAGCATAAAATGGCTCTGGAAATACGAGTTGGTATTGTCATCATTAATGAGGCTGCTAGGTGCAACTAGAGCCTTGAAAAGGAACGTGAATAGATTGAAGGGGGCCTGGTAGTAATAATAAACCCTTACATTTGTATAGTGATTTATAGTTTCAAAGTGCTTTTATCTGAGCTCTCATTTGAGATATTGTTGCTGATGATCTTGAAGGGCTACATAGCCAATCTAATTCCCCAGGGTAAAAGGAGAAGACCTATTTACTTTCAAGCACAAAGAGATTCCTCTGTAAAAAGCAAAAAACATATTTGGCCAATAGTGGTATTTTAAGGCCCCAACCTTACCTGACATGAGATACTTTTAAAAATAGACTCACCTCATATGCACAATTATGTATCAAATAAAAAAACTGCAATGATAGTTGTGAATTACTTTATTTCTTTTCCCCAAGTGTTTGAAACAGAGTTTTTTTGTTTTTGTTTTTGTTTTTTATTTCAAACCCTTATTTTAGATTCACAAGTGCATATGCAGATTTGTTACATGGGTAAATTGTGTGTTTCTAAGATTTGGTGCATAAATGATTTTGTCACCCAGGTAGTGAGCATAATACCAGTAGCAATGTTTTTATCCTCACCCTTCTCCCACCCTCCACCCCAAATAAGCCCTAGTGTCTATAGTTTCCCTCTTTGTGTCCCTGTATACTCAATGTTTAGCTCCCACTTATAAATGAGAACATACAGTATTTGATTTTCTGTTCCTGCAGTAATTTGCTTAGGATAACGGCCTCCAGCTGCATCCACATTGGTGCAAAGGACATTATTTAATCAGTTTTTCACGACTGTTTAGTATTCCCTGGTGTATATGTACCACATTTTCTTTATCCGGTCCACTGTTGAGCATCTAGATTGATTCTACATCTTTGCTATTGTGAAAAGTGCTCTAATTAACATACATGTGCATATATCTTAATGATAGAGTGATTTATATTCCTTTGGGTATATACCAAGTAATGAGATTTTTGGGTTGAATTGTAGTTGTAAATTCATAAAGAATTATCCAAACTGCTTTCCGCAGTGACTAAACTAATTTGCATTCCCACCAGCAGTATATAAGCGTTCCCTTTTCTCTGCAACCATGCCAACATCTATTATTTTTTGAGTTTTTAATAATAGCCATTCTGACTGCTGTGTGATGGTATCTCATTGTGGTTTGGATTTGCATTTCTTTAATGATTAGTGATGTTGAGCATTTTTTTATGTTTGCTGGCCACATGTATGTCTTCTTTTGAGAAATGTCTGTTCATGTCCCTTGCCCATTTTTTTTAGATGGCATTGTTTGTTTTTTGCTTGTTGATTTGTTTAAATGGCTTATAGATGTGGTATATTAGACCTTTGTCAGATGTATAGTTTGCAAATATTTTCTCCCATTCTGTTGGCTGTCTGTTTAATCTATTGATAGTCCTTTTACTGTGCAGAAGCTCTTTAGCTTAGTTCGGTCCCCCTTGTCAACTTATTTTTGTTGCAATTGCTTTTGGAGACTTTGTCATGAAATCTTTGCTGAGGCCTATGTCCAGAATGACATTTCCTAGGCCTTTTAAAATAGTTTTAGATTTTATATTTAAGTCTTTAATCCATCTTGAGTTAATTTCTGTATGTGGTGAAAGGAAGAGGTCCAGCTTCAATCTTCTGCATATAGCTGGCCAGTTATCTCAGCACAATTTATTTAATAGGGAGTCCTTTCCCCGTTGCTTGTTATTGTCAACTTTGTTGAAGATCAGGTAGTTGTAGGTGTGTGACTTTATTTCTGTATTCTATAACCTATTCCATTGGTCTATTTGTCGGTTTTCATACCAGTACCATACTGTTTTAGTTACTACAGCATTGCAGTATAATTTGAAGTCAAGTAGTGTAATGCTTCCAGCTCTGTTCTTTTTGTTTAGGATTATATTGTCTATTTGGGCTATTTTTTTGTTTGTTTCCATATGAATCTTAGAATAGTTTTTCTTTCTAATTCTGTGAAAAATGATGTTGGTAGTTTTATAGGAATAGAATTGAATCTGTACATTGCTTTGTGCAGTGTGGCCATTGCAATGATATTGATTCTTCCAATCCATGAGCATGGAATATTTTTCCATTTGTTTATGTCGTCTTTGATTTCTTTCAGCACTTTTAAGTCATTCTCTTTGTAGAGTATTTTAACCTCCTGGGTAGCTGTATTCCTAGGTATTTACTCCTTTTGTGGCTGTTATGAATGGGGTTGTGTTCTTAATTTTGCCCTCAGCTTGGGAGTTATTGCTATATAGAAATGCTACTGTTTTTTATACATTGATTTTGTATCCTGAAACTTTATTGCAGTTGTTTATCAGTTCTAGGAGCCTTTAAGTAGAGACTACTGGGTTTTCTTGGTATAGAATAATATCTTCTTCTAATAGTTCTATCACCTTTAACATATTTTGAAGCTATGTTATAAGTATTTGTATATTTAGTGTTGTTATATTTTCCTTTTGAGTTGATTTTTTATCACGATGAAGTTTCTTCATCTTTAGTAATCATGGTTGCCTTAATGTCTTATTTACCCACTATTACTACAGCTACACCAATTTTCTTTTGGATTTTTTTGTGTAGTATACCTTTTTTCCATTCTTTTACTTTAAATATACCTATGTATTTATCTAGACAATACTGCATGATCTCACTTATATTTGGAGTCTAAAACAGCTGAACCTATAGAAACAGAGAAGAAGGTGGTTACAAAGGATCAGGTAGTATGGGAAATGGGGAGATGTTGGCCAAAGGGCACAAACTTACATATGATGAATAAGTTCTGAAGCCCTATTGTATAGCATAGTGACTATATTTAGTCATAATATATTGTATACTTGCGATTTGCTAAAAGAGTAGATCTTAAGTATTCTCACCAAAAATGGTAACTGTGAGGTAATGGATATGTTAATTAGCTTGATTATGGTAATTATGTCACGATGTATATGTATATCAAAACATCATATTCTTCATCTTGACTATACACAATTTTTATCTATTATACCTCAATATAGCTGAAAAATAAAATAATAAATATGATTATTTATATGTAAAATATATGGACACCCCTCTAAGTAATTCTTGTTATAGCCTCTATTCTAGGGAACCTTACAAAGTGGTTTGTAAATGACAGTATTAAAAGGATCATCTGAAGGGCTTACAATCACAATAGCAGGCTGACAGATAATGGTGCACAGCAGATTTTTTTTATGTTAGTCAAAATACTCTTTGAATGGATGCTGTCAAAGATAAAAACAATGATTATAAATTATTATATTGAACACTTCAGCCATTAAGGCATATTCTAGTTTGGCCTATGAAATATCAATGATTATTTTTGTCTAACAGTTAAAAAATGTCCAATAAAGGAAAATTAAATCTAGCAGTGTGTGCATGTCAGGAACTTCTTTCTGCCACTGGGCATAAAGCTGGTCTGCTTACTTTGTTAACTTCCTGTGCTTTGTAGGCAAACTTTGCTTTATAAAATTATATCAATATATTATTTTTAATTTACTCTGTACATTTATTATACAACACATGCACTTACGCTTATGGAAACTAACAATTAGCCTATAGTTTATTTCATGATGTGGGTTCAGTTATAGCTTTCTAATGTCTTGAGTTTAAGCCCTATGAAGATATTTATAAGGATAGGTACCTTACTGGGTGGACCTAACCTATATTGATAGGTGCTCTTCTGTTGCCCAAATGAAGCAGATCTGGTACTAAATGCCATCTCTGAGAGAATAAGGTGAACAAAGCCAATTCTTGTATTGGTGGCCATCTCTTACAAACAGTACAGATGCTCCTCAACTTACGATAGGATAACGTCCTGACAAACCCATTGTAAATTTAAAATATTGTAAGTTGGAAATGCATTCAGTACATCTAACCTACTGAACATCATAGCTTAGTCCAGCATAACTTGAACATGCTCAGAACACTTACACTAGCCTATAGTTGGGTAAAATCCTCTGACCACACAGTATACTACAGAGTATTAGTTGTTTACCCTCGAGATCACATGGCAGACTGGGAGCTGTGGGTGGTTGCCCCTGACCAGCCTCACTGCACAGTATCATACTGCATATCACTAGCCTGGGAAAAGATCAAAATTCAAAATTCAGACTATGGTTTTTACTAAAGACATAACAATTTTGCACCATTGTAAAGTCAAAAAATCATAAGTGAAACCATTGTAAGTCAGGGTCCATCTATACTTACTTCCTGTAAATCCCACTGTTACATACATCCTGCCACCAAAGGAAAATAATACAGTCAATGAAAAACTAGGCTTTTCTTTTCAATTGGGACATTCTTTCAACTTTAAAAGGCTATCATTACATATAATTTATATACATAGCTTTATACACAAGCAAAGTGAGCTGTTTACTGCTATGATTAATGGAACATTAGAAAGAAAGACCTCTTCATCCTCATAATGTGCCACCCTCACCTCACAGAGACCTGAAATTCCTTTAGCTGGAATAGTGTTACTAACTGAACTCTTATCTAGGAGAATCATAGGAAGGGGAGCAATAATTTGAATGTATTTCACATATCTCTGTAAGAATGGGAAGATATTTAAATTCATTAAAAGATATAATAATTAGTAACAGATATAACTTCTGTTGTAACTTATTAAACAAGAAAATGTAGGGTTTTTTCT
>NW_026652282.1:98404154-98424494 GCF_009828535.3 Hylobates moloch | reverse complement strand
TGAATGAAGTGAAAAATGCAATAGAAAGCTTCAACCGTATACATGATCAAGCAGAAGAATCTGTGAACGTTAAGACAGGTCTTTCGGAATTATCCAGTCAGAGAAAAAAATAAGAAAAAATAAATAAAAATGAGTCAAGAAAGCATACAGGATTTGTGGGACAACATTAAGTGAACTAGTGTAGGTACTATAAAACTTCCAGAAGAGGCAGAGAAAGGGGCAGAAATCTTATTTAAAGGAATAGTGGCAGAAAACCTGCCAAATCTTGAAAGAAAAAAATGAATATATAGATCAATGAAGCTTAAAGGTTCCCAAATACATTAAAGCCAAAGAGAACTTTACAAAGGCACATTAAGATCAAGTCATCAAAAGTCAAAGATAAAGATAATTTTGAAAGCAGCAAGAAAAAAGTGACATGGCTCCATACAAGGGTATCCTTATTAGATCAGTGTATTTCTCAGCAGAAATCTTGCAGGCTAAGAGATAATAGTGTTATAGATCCAAAATGATGAAAGAAAAAAAAACTGCCAACTAAGAATACTATGTCTGGCAAAATTATCCCTAAGGAATGAAAAACGAATAAAATTTTTCTTAGACAAGCAAAAGCAGAGGAAGTTTATCACCACCAGACACATCTTATAAGACATGCTAAAGGTAATTTTTCAAGCTGAATAAAAATATGCTAATAAGTAACAAAAACATGTAAAAGTATAAAATTTGCTGTAAGTAAAGACACAAATTCAAAATACTCTAATACTTTAATGGTCATCTGTAAATCATTTGTATCTCTAGTATAAAGGTTAAAAGACAAAACTGTTAAAAATAACAATAGCTACAATAAATTGTTAAGGGATATGCAACATAAAAAGATGTAAATCATGACATCAAAAACATTAAGTGTGGGGGAAGGAAAGTAAAATTGTGAAGTTTTTGTATGTGATTGAAGTTGATATTAGCTTAAAACAGACTATTACAAAACAATAATCAATGAAATGTTGTCTTTAGACAAAAGGCAGTCTACAGATTGGAAGAAAATATTTTCAAACCAGTTATCTGATAAAGGATTAAAATTCAAAATACATAAGGAACTCTTACAACACAACAGCAAAATAACAGATAAATTAATTTAAAAATTGGCAAAGGACTTGAGTAAAAATTTTTCTGAAGAAGACATATAAAGATGGCCAACTAGTATATACAAATGTGTTCAACATCACTAATCATCAGGAATACGAAATTTAAAAAGACAATGATATAACATCTCACGTCTGTCAGAATGGATATTTTGAAATGGATAAGGAATTAGGGATGGTGTATAGTAAAATGATTCTTTGTATACCTTTCAAAGTGTGAATGTAAATTGGTACAACCATTATGGAAGCAGTATGGAGGTTACGATAATATTGGAAATATAACTATCATATTATCTAGCATTTTCTCTTCTGGGTATGTGGTCAAAGAAAATGAAATCAGTGTCACATAAAGATACAAGCGCTCCCATGTTCATTGCAGCATTATTCATAATAGCCAAGAAATGAACACAACCTAAGTGTCATTCATCAACAGATTAACGGATAAATAAATTGTAATATAATGGAATATTATTCAGTCTTAGGAAACAAGGAAATCTTACCACATGTGACAATGTGGATATTATGCTAAGTAAAATAAACCAGACATCAAAAGACAAATGCTGCATGATCTCATTTGTATGTGATATCTAAGAAAGTTAAACACATAGAAACAGAGTAGAAAGGTGGTTACCACGGGTGGGGAATTGGGAGAAAATGGAAAATATTGGTCAAAAAGTAAAACATTGCAGTATGTAGAATTAATAGGTCTAGAGATTTAATGTAAAGTATGATAAGTATAGTTAATGCTATTGTATTATATTCTAAAATGTTGCCAACAGAGTAGATTTTAGGTGCTCCTAACACATTAAATAAAGGGTAACTGTGAAGAGATGGATATGTTAATTTGTGTAAATCTAGTAATCATTTCACTATGTTTATGCATATGGAAACATCATGCTGTACACCTTAAATATATACAATGAATTAATTCAACATCTCTGTCTTCCTTAAGTAAGGTCTGTAGCATTCAATTTCTTCAGGTGAAGCATGTAATAATTGGCTTAACTTTGTGATGCAGAGGAGTGTATGGTTATATTGTTGGGCCCTAAGATATAAATGTTTGGTTTTATTTCAAGTTGTGAGTGGATATTGAGCTGAATCCTAGAAGCGTGGATGGGACAGATTGCAAATGCCATGAGGGTAGAGGGATGGGTATAAGTTCTCTCTGGGGTTTTCTTCCTTCCTCAAAATTTTCAAAAGGCTTGTTAAAGAAGGCAAAACCATTACCCTCAATTTGAATTATTGCTAATTATTGAAAAAAATTAAAAACAATTTTTAAACCCATATATAAAGTAAGTATTTTTGTAAGTTCAGGTATGATATCATTTAATCTTCATAACAATTCTCTAAAATGGATTACTATTTCCATTTTATAGATGATTAAATGAGGAAAATAAAATGATAAGCATCTGATAATACTGATAGGTACTGCTAATTTGGTTAGCTAATTTTGGGCGAAAACTTTGAGGTAATTAGGACCTGGCCATGAATTTGATCTCTCTGTGGCATACTTTGCCTTTGCCTCACTCTATTTTTGAGTCACAGACTATACTGTAACAACCTCCTCACCAGGGATAATTGTTAGGATACTGCGGTTTTATCATCGAACTGATGGTGAGTTTTATATTTACAAAAGCCTGGGTTCTGTTTATACAAGTTGGTTCATTTTGTCTGTGTTTACCACAACTGGCAACCAGATATAGCCACTAATCTATCAAATAACTTCTAAATTAAAGAAAACAGATGTTGCCTGCCTTAACATGACTGGAAACGGAGGGGTATCTTAAGAATAGAAGCTGTGTAACTCAACAAACACTTACTGACTGCCATTTATAAAATTGACCATATGCTAGGCACTGGGAACACACAACAATTGACCATAGCAATTGACCATATGTTAGGCACTGGGAACACACAACAAACAAGAAATGGTTCTTACCATTAAACAGTTCACAATGCAGTGTGAAAGACACACATGTAAACAATTCATTACAACACACTGGGATAATATGATAGTAAATATATGCACAGGATATTAACATTATATTGGCATAGTATAGTAAAGAAAATAATTTGAGGACAAGATTTTAAAAGAATGCATAGGAAAAATGATAACTGAATATGACTTTGAGGGATGAGTAGGCATTTACCATGAAGATGAGAACGGGAAAAGACAGTAGAGAAACCATTCTCTTCAATTGTGCACAGCAGTGCATTGCATGTCTCTGGCTTTTTGTGGGGAAATTACTTATTTGTAGTCTTAAAAGTCTGGTTAAACTGCTTTATAAATAGTATAAATAAAGTTATTGTTCACAAAATCAATCTAAGAAGAAACGTTAATCTAATTCTATGTGTTTTCAGGGAATGAATTATATTGTGCCTGGCAGTGTGCTAGGGATTATGAGAAATGATATGCAATATTAAATTCCAAATAGGTCAGAAATGTCTCACATTGGCAGTTTCCAGGATTTTTGTCAGTACATTATTTTATTATCACTTTCATTGCATTACTTGTAATAGTATTTTTGTATATTATACTGAATTTTGGATTAGTAGAATTGAGTTTATGCTGTCATTTGAAAAATAATCAACTATAGTTACATATTATGTATCACTGTATCTAGAACAAGTTTCCCATGACATTCTTTAGATCACTGATAGAAATGTCACTTTTCACAGCATAATTTTCCTTGTCAGGACTCCTGGAAATATTTACTATATGTCAATATAAGGTTATGGCCTAATCCCTGGTTAGCACTATCAAAATAAAAGTACTTTTTAAGAGAGGTAATGGGGGTGGGAAAGTGCAGGGATGGGAGTAATAAATGTTACATCTTTTAATTTACTAAACTTTAAACCAATTGAGGCATAGGGCAAAGTAACCAAAAAGGTGATTATCATAATGGCAGCTACACTTTGATAAAGAAATATTAAAGAGCATGGGTTAGATTGCCTGGCAACAATTGACTTCCTATTATTGCATCCTAGAAGAATCGTAAGCACAACTAAACACCTCCAGACCATTCCTGACAAGTACAGTAATTTAACTGCTAACTTTCCTACATGGCTGAACAGCAGAGTGTTCCTTTTCTGTAGTTACATCCTCCTAGAGAAGTGTTGAAGCAAAATCAGGTAAATCATTCCTCCTCCTATAGAGAAGGCAGATGTATTACAGTAATTAATGTCCTTCCACATGGAAACATGAAGCTAAGGGAAAGGAGGTCCTCCCAACATGAATTACCAGAAAAAAATGCATATATGTGACAAAAATAAAACTAGACGTACTATAACCAAGCTAAAAAGGTTCATAAAACTCCGATATTCATTGAGGATGGATTATCCTCATAAACTTAAAGACATTAGAGTAGAAGATAACACAGTGGAGATTTCCTGACTTGGAAACTACAGTTGCTGTACTGTGTGCTATTGGGTTAATTTCTATTCCTAGTGTACACCTTTTAATTAATCACTCAGTTATTTTGGCTTTCTCCAGGATAATAATAGTTCTTCACACACTGTGTTGCCAGCTTTCTTATGTAAGTTGACCCTGTTCTGTTTTTTTTTTCTTAAAGCGATTACTTACTATTTTAAGACTGCACTCTTCTAAGTACTTATTATAGATCATGCTCTAGTACCTACAAGAAGCCAAGCTGCCTCATATTTGCATTCAAAGAAATCATCAGAAATCTAAACACAAACAAAAAGGATTTTTAATAATTTATTGCAGGCTTTTAATCAACTGTTAGTGAGATATTTTGTTAATAATAAACTACACAAATAGAAGCTGCCCTCCAAAGTCTCTCCTCTCTAATGCCACTGCATATTCCACAAGATTCTCTGGCTTTACTGTTTGTTTGTTTGTTTTTCTCCTTCATTATCCCAAACTTTTAGCAGTTGGTTAAAGAAAATTGATTTAATTCTCCTTAAAAATTAGATGAGGGTAGAGTATTTACAAAAATTATTTGGAAATCTTCTGAATAGGAGATCTCTTTCTCTCTTATTAAAATTTTTGTCCATTATTTAATAGAATTGTTTCCTGATTACTGAGTTTTGAGAGTGCCTTGTGTATTTGGATGCAAGTCCTTTATCAGATATGTGTTTTACAAATGTTTTCCCATGTTGTAGCTTGATGTTTTATTCTAACAGTGTCTTTTGTAAAGAAAATGTTTTGAATTTTGATAAAATCTAATTTATCAATCATTTCTTTCATACTTCATGCTTTGAGTATTCTACCAACAAAAAGTCATGATCAAACCCAAGATCATAGATTTTCTTCCATGTTTTCTTCTAGTAATGTGATACTTTTTGCCTTTTCACATAAGCTTATGATCCATTTTATGACAATTTTTATGAAGTCGATATCTAGGTATTCTTTTTTGCATATCGATGTCTAATCATTGCAATGCCAGTTATTTAAAAGACTATCCTTTCTCCATTGAATTACTATTGCACCTGTGGTCAGCTGACCATATTCGTATAGGCCTATTTCTGTGCTCTGTATTGTATTCCATTATTCCATTGATCTGAGTCTATTCGTTCATCAACACCATGCTGTCTTGATTATTGTAATCTTTTTTTTTTTTTTTTTTTGAGACAGAGTCTTGCTCTGTCACCCAGGCTGGAGTGCAGTGGCACCAACTCGGCTCACTGCAACCTCCACCTCCCGGGTTCGTGCTATTCTCCTGCCTCAGCCTCCCGAGTAGCTGGGACTACAGGCAGCCACCACCAGGCCCAGCTAATTTTTTTTGTATTTTTAGTAGAGACGAGGTTTCACCGTGTTAGCCAGGAGATTATTGTAATTGTATAACATGTCTTGAAATCACGTAGTGTGAGTCCTTCTTCAGCGTCATGTCAGCTACTTTATGTTCTTTGTCTTTTTATTTGAACTGTACTGTCGGTTTTTCAACAATAATTATAGAAAAATCTTGAAGAGATTTTAAACCAGATTGCATTGCATCTACAGATCTAGTTGTAGATAATTTACATTTTAACAATTTGGGGTCTTCCAACACATGAACATGGAAATCTCTGCACTTATTTATATATTTGCTTTTTGTTTTCCCCACCACTCTTTTATAGCTTTTGCATATAGTTACAACATATATTTTGTTAAATTTGTACCTAAGCATTTTATTTTGGAATGGGTGCTATGGCAAATTGTATTGTGTTTAAATGTAAAATTCTGATTGTTCATGATTGGTATACAAGAAATTAAATTGACTTTTATTTATTAATCTTGTATTCTGCAACTTTATTAGACTCATTTATTAGTTCCAGCAACTTTTTTTTGTAACTTTGGGGGGCAGATTTACATAGATAATATTTACTCTGTACATGCAGACAATTGTATATCTTCCTTTCCAATCTGCATAACTTTTATGTCCTTATTTATCTTTTTAAATTAAAAAAATTATGTATTTACCATGTAAAACATGATGTTTTGAAGTATATTATACATTGTGGAATAAGTAAATCTAGCTACTAACAAATGCATTATCTCAGTTATAATTTTGGTGGTGAGAATGCAATAGTCACTGTTTTTGCATTGTTCAAGAGTATAAAATATCATTAAGTATTGTCACTATGCTGTACAATGTATCTCTTGAACTTATTTATCCTATCTAACTGTAATTATATAGCCTTTGCCCAACATCTCATAATCTCCTAACTACCCCGGCATCTGCTAACCACCATTCTACTTTCTAATTCTATGAGATCAACTTTTTTAGATTCCATGTATGACTGAGATCGTGCGGTATTTGTCTTTCTGTGCCTGGCTTATTTCTCTTAACACGATGTACGCTACACTCACTCATGTTGCCACAAATGACAGGATTTCATTATTTTTATAGTGGAATAATATGGCATTGTGTTCACATACCACATTTTCTTTACCCATTGAAGGGCACCTAGGCTGATTCCATATCTATAGTTAATAGTGCTGCAATAAATATTAGTGTGCAGATATCTCTTCAACATACTGATTTCATTTCCTTTGGATATATACCAGTAGTGGCATTGCTTGAACATGTGGTAGTTCTGTTTTTCAGCTTTTCAGGAACCTGCATACTGTTTTCCAAGGTTGCTGTACTTGTTTTTATTTACTTGTTTTATTCACTAGCTAAAGCTTTCGTTCTGATGTTGGGTAATGAGAGAAGACACATTGTTTTTTCCCAAATTTAGGAGAAAACATCTGGTTTCTCACGATTAAGCGTGATGTTATCTGTAGTTTTCTGTTGGTTGGTTGTTTTTCATAGAATTCTTTATAAAGTTGAAAAAAATCCTTATATTCCTAGTTTGCTAAGAGTTATTACCATGAATGAGTACTGCATTTTGTCAAACAATTTTCCTTTCTCAATTAACATGATTTTTCTTCTTTATTCTGTTGATGTGATTGATTACATTAATTGATTAACTGACTTTTGAGTGTTGGACCAATTTTGTACACCTGTTAGTCGTGGCGTATAATTTTTTGTATACATTGTTGGATTTGTTTTGCTAACATATGTTGAAGATTTTTACATCCGTGTTCTTGAGAGATACTGGTCTGTCATTTTAATTATAATTTTAAAAATATGGTTCTTATATTAGGGTAATCTTGGCCTCATAGAATGAGTTAGGAAATGTTCATGCTGCTTCTATCTTTTAAAAGTGTAGAGAATTGGTATGTTTTCCTCCTTAACTGTTTGGTAGAATTCACTGATGAAATTATCTGAAACCAGTGATTTCTTTTTTGAAAGGTTATTTGATGATTAATATTGATTCAATTTACTTAATAGAATACAGCCATTTGAGTTATCTATATTTCCTGGTGTGAGTTTCGGTATTTCACATATTTAAGGAATTTACCAATTCATTTAAATTATCACATTGTAGGCACAGATTTGTTCCTAGCATTTCTTTAATATCTTTTTAAATGTCCATGGGGCCAAAAATGATGACCCCCTCATTTATTCATACACTGGAAATTTGTTTAGTCTCTCTCTCTCTCTCTTTTTCCTTATTAGCCTGGCTAGAAGTTTATCAATTGTATATGTCTTTTCAATGAACCAGTTGTTTTTAAATTTTCTTTATCATGCCCTGTGTTTAATTTTATTAATTTCTGCTCTAATATTTATTATTTCTTTTCTTCTCCTTGTTTTAGGTTTAAATTGTTCTTTTTCTCTAGTTCATTTAGACCTAAGCTTAGGTTATGTATTTCATATCATTTTTCATCTGCAACATGTGTATTTAATTCTATAAATTTTTCTCTGATCACTGCTTTTGCTACATTCCATATATCTATATAAATTGGATGTTGCACTGTCATTAGTCCAAATATTTTTAAATTTCTTTTGAGAGTTCTTGGATCCATGTGCTATTTAGAAGTATGTTGCTTAATCTCCTAATATTTGAGTGTTTTCTAGTTATGTTTCTGCTATTAATTTATAGTTTAATTCCATTGTGGTATGGTATCACACATTGTATAATTTGTGTTCTGTTAAAATTATTAAGTGTGTCTTATGACCAACATGTGGTCTATCTTGGTGAATGTTCTACAAGAGCTTAAGAAGAATGTGTATTTTGCTATGTTGGAATATTATATAAGTGACAATTATATCATGTTGATTAATAGTATTGTTCAGGTCAAACACAGGCTTATTGATTTTTCAGCCTGCTTGATCAATTATTGATAAGTGGTATTAATGTTTCAAATATAATACTGAATTTTGCTACTCCTTCTTTTGGTTCCATCGGTTTTGCCTCATATATTTTGATGCCCCGCATTTAAGTGCATATAAGCTTAGGACTCTCAGGTCTTTTTGGAGAACTGACTCATTTTACCATTATATAGTGCCCCCCTTTACTGGTGATATTTTACCCTGTTCTGAAATCTGCTTTATCTGATATTAGTGTAGCAAATCCAGCTTTCTTTCAATTGGTATTAGCATGGTATATATTTCTCCATTCCATTGCTTTTAATCTGTATGTACTTTATATTTAAAGGAATTTCTAGTAGAAAATACATAGTGGGTCTTTTTTATCTGACAATTTTTTTAACTCTTAAGTTCAGGGGTACATGTGCAGGTTTGTTATATAAGTAAACTCACGTAACAGGAGTTTGTTGTACAGATAATTTTATCGCTGAGGTATTAAGCCTAGTACCCATTAGTTATTTTTCCTGATCTTCTCCCTCCTCCTAACATCTTCCCTCTGGTAGCTATGGTGTCTGTTTTTCTCCTGAATGTGTCCTTGTGTTCTCATCATTTAGCTACCACTTATAAATGACAACATGCAGTATTTGGTTGTCTGTCCCTGTGTTAGCTTGCTAAAGATAATGGCCTCCAGCTCCATCCATGTTCCTACAAAGGGCATGATTTCATTCTTTTTTAGGCTGCATAGTATTCCTTGGTGTATATGTACACATTTTCTTTGTCCACTATACCACTGATGGGCATTTCAGTTGATCCATGTCTTTACTATTGTGAATATTATTATTCACAATATTCACTGTTGAATATTGTGAATAGTGCTGCAATGAACATATGTGTCCATGTGTCTTTAGGACTGAATGATATATATTCCTTTGTGTATATACCCAGTAATGGGATTACTGGGTAGAATGATAGTTGTGCTTTTAGCTCATTGAGAAATCACCAGACTACTTTACACAATGCATGAACTAGTTTACACTCCCACCAACAGTGTGTAAATTTTTCTTTGTTTCTGCAACCTCACCAGCATTTGTTATTTTTTGACTTTCTAGTAATAACAATTCTGACTGGTGTGGTATGGTATCTCATTGTGGTTTTGATTTGTAGTTCTCTAATGAACAGTGAGGTTGAGATTTTTCATATGCTTGTTGGCCACATGTATGTCTTGTTTTGAAAAGTATCTGTTCATGTCCTTTGACCCATTTTAATATTTTTCTTCTTGTAAATTTGTTTAAGTTCCTTATAGATGCTGGATATTAGACCTTTGTTTCATGCATAGTTTGCAAATATTTTCTTCCATTCTGTAGATTGTCTGTTTACTCTGTTGATAGTTTATTTTGCTGTGCAGAAGCTCTTTAGTTTAATTAGATCCCATTTGTCAATTTTTGCTTTTGTTGCAATTGCTTTTGGCATCTTTTTCATGAAATCTTTGCCAGTTCCTATGCCCAGAATGTTATTGCCTAGGTTGTCTTTCAGGGTTTTTATAGTTTTGGATTTTACATTTAAGTCTTCAATCCATCTTGAGTTGATTATTGTATATGGTATAAGAAAGGGGTCAAGTTTCAATCCTTTGCATATGGCTAGCCAGTTATCATGGCACCATTTGTTGAATAAGGAGTCCTTTCCTTATTGCTTGTTTTTGTCAGCTTTGTTGAAGATCAGATGGTTGTAGGTGTATGGCCTTATTTCTGGGCTCTCTATTCTCTAATTGGTATATTAAGACTATTTAGAATTAAAGGAGTTATTGATATCTTTGAATTAATATTATCCATGTTTGCAACTATTTTATGTTGATTGCCAGAGTCTTCCTTTTCATCTGTCTTTGGGTTTACGGAGCACTTTATATTATTGCACTCTATACCTCTTTTGGCATATCAATTATACCTCTTTTAAAATATACCTTAATCATTTCAATATACATTTTAACTAATTTAATTCCACCTTAAAGTACCATGATACCATTTTTTGTGTAGTGCAGGTATCCTGTAATGGAATACTTTTATTTCTTCCCTTCTGGTCCTTATGTTATTTTTGTCATTCATTTATTATTCATATGCTATAATCACCCAATACATAGCTACTATTATTGTTTACAACAAACAGTTACCTTTTAGATAAGTTAGAAATATGAAAAGTAATAGATTCTATTTTATCTCTGCTTTATGTAGATCTAAGTTTCTGAACTAAAATATTTCTTTCTTCCTAAGAATTTATTTAAACATTTTTGGAGGCATGTCTTTAGTTTTCACTTTGGTTTGCTTTTTGGTTTTGTTTTGTCTTAAAAAGATTTTATTTTTCTGTTATATTTAAAGGTTAATTTCACACTTTAAATATCTCATGTCATTCTCTTTTTGCTTGTATGGTTTTTGATGAAAAGTCCACTGTAATTGATATTATTTCCTCTCTATAGGTAAAGTTTTATACCCTTAGCTTTTTTCCAAAAGTTTTTCTTTGTCTTTGATTTTCTGCAATTTGAATAGCATATTCCTAGTTGTATTTTTTTTGGTGTTTATCCTGCTTGGTGTTCTCCAGTTTTTCTGGATCTCTGGTTTGGTGCCTATCGTTGATTTTGAAAAATTATCAGTCATTATTACTTCAAATATTTCTTCTCTGTTTTTTCTTTCTTCTCCTTCTGGTAGTCGAATTATACCTTTGAAATTGTCTCAAATTTCTTGGATGTTATTGTTTTTAAATTGTTATTATTTGCATTTCAGTTGCAGTTTCTATTGACCTATCTGAAACATCACTGAATCTTTCCTTTGCCATGTCTAGTCAACTGATGAGCCCAACAAAGGTATCCTTCATTTCTATTACAATGGTTTTTATTTATACAATTCCTTTTCATTGTTTCTTAGACATTTTTATTTCCATGCAAACATCACCCATCTGCTCTTGACTTTTGTTTACTTTATCAATTAGAGCCTTTATTATATTAACCACTTATTTTTAATTTCCAATGTAGTAATTCCAAAAGTTGTGTCATACCTGAGTCTGATTCTGATGCCTTCTTTGTCTCTTCAGAATATGTTTTTTCTTCTCCTTTTCTTTTAGTAAGCCTTGTATTTTTTTGTTGCTGTTATTATTGAACAGCAGACATGATGCATTAAGTAACAGGAACTGAGATAAATAGGACTTTAGTGAGGATTCATGTTAATCTCTCTAGTAGTTAAACTATGTTTAATGTTTTTTACAGTGATAGATACTAAAAGCTTCAAATTCCTCTAGCGTCTTTGTTTTTGTTTTCTCAAGTTTGGGCTCCTTGAGTACTTTTCCGTAGAAATTTTCTGTATTATAGCTCTTTCAGCTATAATCCATTGTTAACATACTGTAGCATATTGCAGGCTTCTTGGTATCATTGTAAGATGTAGGAGAGGCAGAGACTTCTAAAATCTTCTGATTAAGTATCAATACTTTGGTGGGCTTATTTCTTTGGCTTGTGATCTTCAAGAGTGTTTTTTGTTTCTTGTAAAGCTCCCATCCCCCTTTGGTGAGACTAGAAGGCTAGAGCGGTCTGAAATGGGAGGAGTGTCATTCCCCCAGTTGACATAACTCTCTGGTAAAGTCTTTTTCTTTAAAGAGTAGGTCTTTGTTATGGAGAATGATCTGAACATATCCTAAAATTGCTACTTTTCTCCTACTTCTGCTCAAAATGTTAGAGGATATTTTTTGGCTCTTCAACATAAGAAGTAGGTGAGGTTCCTAAATATAAAACTTATGAAAATATGTGGCCCTGCTAAGACTATGGCTCCTGGCTGTTTCTCACTTTCACATTTGTAAACATGCAGTCTCCAACAGTACATCAAAATTACCATTTAAGTGTTCTTACCAGTTTATGGCTACAGCAGCTTCTGCTCCTTATAAGCAGAGGTCAATAATGACTCTGAATTTGCTTGTTTATAAATTATTCATGGGGTGGTTGTTCTATAAACTAAGTACTTTCAAGGTTTCATTCATATTTCGTTTGTCTACCTTTTCTGTTTTAAGGATTAGAGTGATTACTTCCAAGCTTTTTGTATTTCAGACCTCTATTCATAATGAATTTTGTTACTCTGGGCCAAACTGCTGATATGGTAGTTAACAGTATATCTTTCATAAACCCAGAAAAATATTTTTATGTGTGCTTATAGTGGTTATTTGAGTCTTGTTTCTTTATAATTGAATAAGCATGATTCACTTTTCTCTAGCTTGTAGACATGTCTAAAAAATCTTATTAGATTTGTGTGCATATTTGATAATATATTTTTTACTTCAGTAAAAAAATTATCAGTGCTCTGTTTCTTGTCTCTCCTCAAAATAGGGCACTGTGGGATGACTATTATGGCCATCAAATTTGAGGAGACACAATTTTTGATGGAAATTGTTCCTGACATTAGCTTTTTCTCCCATGATATTACTGATTCATTTGTTTGGACGAACCTCTGAATATCTTTTCTGGGAGCTGAATTGTCTCCACCTGAGATATTTAACTCTAAATCTGAAATGCTAAAACTAAACTTAGACATACTCTCAAAATACGAAAGTTAAAATAAATTTTAGTCACCATCACAAAAAGCATTGTAATTTACCCAAAGTCATACATTAACTTTTTTTTTTTTTTTTTTTTGAGACGGAGTCTCGCTCTGTCGCCCAGGCTGGAGTGCAGTGGCGCAATCTCGGCTCACTGCAAGCTCCGCCTCCCGGGTTCACGCCATTCTCCTGCCTCAGCCTCTCCGAGTAGCTGGGACTACAGGCGCCCGCCACCGCGCCAGGCTAATTTTTTGTATTTTTAGTAGAGACGGGGTTTCACCGTGGTCTCGATCTCCTGACCTCGTGATCCACCCTCCTCGGCCTCCCAAAGTGCTGGGATTACAGGCGTGAGCCACGGCGCCCGGCCCATACATTAACTTAAAGGCAGTGTTAGGACTGGGCCCAAGTCTACTGTCACATCACTCTTTAATACACAAGTTAATTGATTTTATTGAGTAAACATTTGTTGGTGCAAAGATTTACATTACTCAAAGTTGTATAAGGATTAGTTCTTGCCATCCAGATATTTTCAACGTAGTTAGGAAGATGAGATTCAGAGTTGGGACAGGGTAGATTTAGTAGAAAGATCAGTGACGTCAAGTCCAATGCTCATCTGTCTTCTTGCAAAAATATTCTAAACTAGTTACTTTTATGCTTTACTGAATGTTCAAACTCTTCCTACATTATTATTCTATTTAGTAAAATAAGTGCAACATATATATTAGGAGGTTGGACCTACATAAGACAGACCTGTGTTCAAATCTTAGCTCCATGATATGCTATTTGACTAAAGACAAGTTTAGCCTAATAAAATTCTAATCAATTCAAAAAATTTAATAGAATTTCAATTCAATTTCTAGATGCTTGGGAAGACCTCCATTGGAAAAAAAAAGCAGAAAAATATATCTGCTTTATAAAGTAAAGACTTTCTCCTTTTGGATCCCCAGGCTAATGGGATTGCCTCTGGAATTGCAGTCAACTGGAGTTGGATCTGGGTCAAGTGGCTGCTGCTGGATCCACAGTGGGGTCAGCTTGCAATGGGAGACTAAAGTGGATGTGGATCCTGTATGTTCCCTAGGTAAACTAGACTGCCTTCAGGACCTTATTTATTAAAACTGGTGCTAGGATAAAAGTTTACTTCAGTGTCCACAAATAACAGAACTGTTATCAGATACATGCGTGTGTGTGGCTTCTTGTTCTATGAGAGGGCTCCTGCTGGGTTACTAGGTTGTGCCTAGACAGGCAGTGATGGCCCTGGACTACAGTTGAGGAGTACTGGAACCAAGTTACAGAGATGCTTCAGAGTCCACAGCCAAAATGTAGGTACACAAGCCTGCCTTCAGGGACCTGGATGGGCATATATCTCTTTGGGTCCTTGGTCAAGCAGGACTTCTCTAAGGTTATAGCTGAGAATCACTGGAGCTTAATTACAGGGCCACTGAGGGAATGAGGTCTGCAAGTCTATTCCAGGAACACAGATGGGTATGTCTGCCTCTGGGTACGTGTATGCATAGGACTGCTCTCAGATTGCAGCTGAGAAGGGTTAAAGATGAGTTATAGAACCATTTCAGAGTTAACAGCTGGGATCAAGATTGGCAGATTTGTCACCAGAGGTGCAAAAGGGCATGACTCCTCCTGGCTTCTTTGGTAGATGGTTCTGTTTGCAGGACCAAGGCCAAATAGGACTGTGGTCAATTCCACAGAGGGGATGGGATCATTTCTGGGTCTGCAGTCAGGACAAAAGTCAGTGAGCCTGCCACCTGGGCACAGGTTTGCCCTCTCAAAACAGGTCTCCTAGGTCTTCTCGACCAGTGGTTCACAATTTCCTACCTAAAACCCAAAGACTGCACAAAGGCAATTTCGTCCTTGGATAGATTTAAAGTATTGTTGCGGGGGGAGGATGTGAGTGGGGACCTATTCTGCCAGCTTGCTGACACCACTCTGTCTTGTTTCTGAAAAATAAAACTGTATTTCACTATTAAGAATGACGACAGTAGTATGTTTCTGTATGCTTTTTATCAACTTGAGAAAATTTCTATCTATGCCTAGTTTGCTGGGAGGTTTTTGTTGTTGTTTTCATTTTTTGTTTTGTTTTGTTTTTGTTTTGTTTTTTGTTTTGTTTTGTTTTTTTGCTATGAATGGGTAAAGGATTTTGTCAAATTCTTTATCTATATCTACTGAAGTGATCAGATAGTTTTCTATTTTACTTTGTTAATATTGTGAATTACATTGATTTTCTAATGCTATACCAATCATGCATTCCTGAGATATACTTTACTTGATCGTGATCTATTACCATTTTATGTGATCCAATTGGATCCAGATTGCTAAAATTTATTCATATCTTTTGGTTTTGTATTTGTAATTATAGGGCATATTTGTCTATAGTATTTTTATCATATATTGTTTTCATCTATTTTTTGTATTAAGATAGTGTTCAGCTCATCAAATGTGTGGAAAGTATTTCACTTCCTTAACGTTCTGGATTACAGTGTGTATATGTAGTAGTCACATTGTTTCTTCTGTAAATGTTTGGTACAATTCACCAGTGAAAGCCACTTTGGCATTGAGATTTCTTTATTGAAAAATTTTTAATTAAAAATTCAATAACTTTAATACAAATAGGGCTATTTGGGTTGTATATTTTCTCTTGACTGAGCTTTGATGGTTCATGGCTTTCAAAGACTATGTCCATTTCAGCTAAGTTGTTGAATTCATAGGCATAAATTTGTTCACAATATTCACTTATCATTAAAAAATATATTTTTAGAATATGTAGTGATGTTACCTCTCTCATTTCTGATGTTGACAAATTGTGTCTTCTTTCTTTTCCTTCCTAATCTGTTTGGCTAGAGGTTTATAAATTTGATTAATCCTGTCAAAAAAACAGTATTCGGATTATATTGTTTTTCTGTATTTTATTTTATTGAGTCCTCCATTAAAATTTATTTCCATTTTATGCTTATTTTGTATACAATTTTTTCTTCCTTATATGGTTATTTTTAATGTGGAGGATAAGAACATTTTTATTCTCTAATATAAGGCATTTAGTTCTCTAAATTTCTCACTAGTGCTGTTTTAACAGCATTCCGCAAAGTTTCTGGATGCTTTTAAATTTTTATGTTTATCACTGGCATAGATCAATTTGATTATGATGTAACTTGGTATAGATTTATTCATGTTTCTTGTGCTTAAGTTTTGTTGAACTTCTTCAGAATGATCATTTTCATAAACTGAGGAAATTTTTGACCATTAATTCTTCATCTATATTTTGTCACCACTATCACTTTTAGTGAGTCTAATTACACATATGCTAGGTCACTTGAAGTAGTCCCACAGTTTTTGGATGCTCTTTTAATTTTATTGGGTTATTTTTTTCCTGTGTGTCTAATTTTGAATAGTTTCTATCACTATATCGCCATAACATAATCCTATCTTCTGTAATTTCTAATTTATTGTCAATCAGTTTAAGTACATTTTCATTAGACATATTAAAGTTTTCGCCTCTAGATTTTTTTTTACAAGTCTTAATGTTCTCGGCATATGGAATATAGTTACAATAATTGTTTAATGTTTTATCTGCCAAATCTAACATTTGTGTCAGTTCTGAGTCAGTTGTAATTGACTAGTTATTTACTTCATTATGGGAATGTTTTCCAGTTTCTTTGAATGTCTATTCATCTTTGGACATCAGACATTGTGATTTTTACTTCAACAGATGTTGAATATTTTTGTATTTTAGTAAATATTCTTTAGCTTTTTCTTGGGATGCAGTTCAAATACTAGAAATCATTTCGATCTTTTCGGATATTTGTTAGGCAAGACCAGAACAGTTCTCAGAATGAGGCTAATTATTCTCTTCTACTGAGGCAAGGTCTTCCTGAATACTGTACCCACTGCCACATAAATTGTGTGTTTTTCCAGTCTTACCAGTGAGGAAAGGTGCTATTTCTGGTCCTGTGTGAACATAGGCCACTCTTCTCTAATCCTTTTGGATGATAGTTATTCTCCTGGCCTCAGGTGATTTCCACATACATATGTGCTTTTCAGTTCTCAGCCACACACTATAGGGGCATTCTTTGCATAGCTCTATTGTTCTGTCTGTGCAGCTTTCTCCTCTGTGGTACCCTGTACTGTGAATTCTAGCCACCTTGTTCTCCCTGGACTTTCAGCTCCCTTACCTTATGTCAGGGATGCTAAGGATTCTCCACCTGAATTATTTTATTCTGCATTGCAGCCTGGAAACTCAAGGAAACAATTTGGAGCAAGCACAGTGCTCAGTTGATTTGTTTCCCCTTCTCTCTGCTGTCACTTTCCCTCATTGTTTGATATCTAGTGTCCTGAAAGCAACTGATTCACACATTTGTTTTTCTGTTTGGGTTTTTTATGGTTGTTGTTTCAGGAGGAAAGGCAAATCTGGTCCCTGTCATCCTATATTATTCAAAAACAGAATTCTTTATTATTTGATTTTAACATAAATTTGCATAAATAAAGTAAGTGATTTTGGTAAAAAATCAGCTTTATGGTCAGAAACACCTGTGTTAGAATTTCAATTTGCAACCTTAAACATCTTCATGCCCTTGGGCAATTTATTTAACCTAAGACAATATCTGAGTTTACGAACAGTGCAAATAAATGATTAAGATTGTGAGATCTGATGTCACCAGCACAGCGGAGGAATTTCAAGTCTTATTGTGTGAGGGTATAACATTTGTGTTATGATACAAAGGTGACCCTGAAAACTATGTGTTTAGCCAGACAGTAGATCCCAGTCCTGAAAAAGAGAAAGGATTTTACCATGCTCCCCTAGTTTATTCTCCCAGGTTCACCAATCAGTTAAGCCACTCCTCCTCTAATGAGGAGAAAGACCAAGAGTATTACACATAGGGGAAGGCTTCCACATGGGAACATGTGGAGTGGAGAATAAGTAACCGTTCCTCAAAATCAATCAACTCTTAGAATAAACAGACAGATAGGCAGAAACTACCTACTGTTCAAGTTTAATTACAGGACTAATTCACTAAAGTTCAATAAGAAGAGGTGATTATACAAAATATCTTAAAACCATATTTATACCAGCAAGAATATTTTAAGTAATTGAAAGTAAGATTTATTGTGAAATATCTATGCTCAGATAACGGGACATTGACTATAACGTCAAAGCCCTCATTTTGGTCTATTTTTATGGATGAGATTTTGTGCCATATAATTGAGCTCCCCAAAATCAAACCATGAGAGAAGAAATTACAGTATTGAGGCAGATACTCTTTCAATGGCTTACAAGAAATACCATTTCTTAATAAGGCTTTGATTAGTGATCACTCTGCAGAAAACATCCTGTGTACTGAAGCATGTAATAACATGTCATGAAATAAATTAAACCAGCAACTAACCTTTTGAAAATACCTCCTAAATGTTTTTTTTCTTTTTCATGAAAAAGAAGGGGAAAGGACTGAATTTTTTTTAACATTTTATTCTCCATTGGAGCCAGGTCAAATAAAAGTATGGATTCTTCAAAGGAATGTAATATCTAGAGTACATAAATGTGTTTCACCTATCATGTAGCAGCTGGGATTGTCTTGGTATTCTCTTTTCAGTCTCTCTTATTAGAATGACAAAATCTTCCATTTTATTAGTGTAGAATTCACCAATAATAAAATAACTTTATCTACTCAAAATAATATTAACTGGGTTTTCATGATAGACCCAACTAAGCTACCATGTCAGGTCTTTCAAAAGATTGTATCTTTAGTCTTTGTTTTTATATTTAACTTAGCAGATTAACATCAACTTCTCTACTTAGAGTACAGGGCCAATAAAATGGTAAAGCAGCATAAATGGCTTAAATGTTTCCTACCACGTGCTATACCTAGTAATGTATAAATGCAGTTTTTATCTAAAGACTTTCCAGTCCAGGAAAACCAGAAAACTATCAAATATCCTTTAGACCCTTAGTTCTTTGAGAGTCTGAGAAGGGAGTGATAAGTACAGGTTGGAATGAATAGGAAGGTCTTGTAGAGAAAATGTCTTTAAGGAACTGTTAGGAATTATATAAATTAAGAATAGGAGAGAGGGCAATCCTAGATGTGGAATCAACATAGAAGTAGAGATGAGATTGATGTAAGGGAAAAAAATCAAGCAGAAATTTAGTGAGAAGGGATTGGTGGATATAGGGTAAAGCCTACACATGGAAATCACACAAAAGTATTCACGATTGATGCAATGACAAATAATGCATCATTAATGACTTCTGTGCAAAAGAACAATGTATTCAAATTTACGTTTTAGGAAATTGAGAGGCTGTATAGTAATGGCAAGACATAGAGAAATGTAACAGGCTGCTGTAGTAATTTATGTTTAAAATATAGAGAAAATGTGGACAATTACAAAGGGAAACAGACTGGTCCATAATTAAACTGGAAGATATTAACATCGATTCCCCCACAGCGACTGATAGATTACATAGACAAAACATGAATAAAGATATAAAAACATGGTTAACAAGCTTTATCTGGAGAAGATTTACCTGTATCCACCATTTACAGAATATACATTCATGTAACACAATATTGACTATGTATAGGTCACAAGGCAAGTATAAAAATAAGATATGTAACCCATTTTGCTGATGAATATGTGATAAAATTAAACATCAATAAAAGGAGAGTACCTAATTCCCATACGTTAATAAAATGGCAAAAGAAAATTCTATATAATTTATGGTTCAAAGAAGATGTAATAATATAAATGATAAAATATTTGTAATTGAACAGTAATGAAAACACTGCATTTCTGATCAGGGATGAAGCTAAACTGGCAAATAAAAGAAAGTATGTATTCTTTAAATATTTTCTGCCAATTTAGGAATTTCAAAGATAAAATTTGTATTGGTAATCACGTTAAAATGGTGTCAAGTGGGGGGTGGAGACAAGATGGCCGAATAGGAACAGCTCCGGTCTACAGCTCCCAGCCTGAGCAACACAGAAGACAGGTGATTTCTGCATTTC
>NW_026652282.1:98388169-98404057 GCF_009828535.3 Hylobates moloch | reverse complement strand
GTATATGTGTATATATATACATATACGTATATGTGTATATATATACATATATGTGTATATATATATATATGGGAGTTTATTAAGTAGTATTAACTCCCATGATTACTAGGTCCCACAATAGGTTGTCTGCAAGCTGAAAACCAAGGAAGCCAGTCCGAGTCCCAAAGCTGAAGATCTTGGAGTCTGATGTTTGAGGGCAGGAAGTATCCAGGACAGGAGAAAGATGTAGGCTGGGAGGCTAAGCCAGTCCAGCCTTTTCACATTTTTCTTCCTGTTTTGTATTCACTTGCAGCTGATTAGATGGTACCCACCCAGATTAAGGGTGAGTCTGCCTTCCCCAGCCCACTGAGTCAAATGTTAATCTCCTTTGGAAACACCCTCACAGACACAATCAGATCAATACTTTGCATCCTTGAAGCCAATCAAGTTGACACTCAGTCTTAACTATCATAATATGTTTGCATACATAATTTTTATATGTATGCATTGTGTGCAATGTAAAGTAAGGGTCCAAATTCAATCTTTTCCATGCTGGATATTCAGTTGTTTCAACACCATTTGCTGAAGAGACAATTATTTCACTATTGTAAAGCCTTGGTACCCTTGTAAAAGATTATTATAGCATATGAATAAAAGCTTATTTCTGGGACCTCTATTCCATGTCATTGATCCATTTCTGTCTTATGCCAATATTAAATTGTTGATTATTGTAGCTTTGTAATATGTTTCAAAATCAGGAAGTATGAAGATTACAGCTTTATTTATTCATTTTTTATTTATTTATTTATTTTTTTGAGACGGAGTCTTGCTGTCGCCCAGGCTGGAGTGCAGTGGCGCGATCTCAGCTCACTGCAGGCTCCGCCCCCCAGGGTTCATGCCATTCTCCTGCCTCAGCCTCCCCAGTAGCTGGGACTACAGGCGCCCGCCACCTCACCTGGCTAATTTTTTTTTGTATATTTAGTAGAGACGGGGTTTCACCATGTTAGCCAGGATGGTCTTGATCTCCTGACCTCGTGATCCACCCGCCTTGGCCTCCCAAAGTGCTGGGATTACAGGCATGAGCCACGCTTTGTTTTTTTTCCCTCAAGTGTGTTTTTGTTATCCAGGGTTCTTTGAGATTCCATATAGTTTTAAAACATTTTTTGTCTGTGTCTTAAAAAAATTCCATGGAGATTTTTCTATGGATTGCAATGAATCTATTAATTAGTGATTCAATCTTCTTACTAGTTATAAGTCTGTTCAGATTTTTTAATTTCTGCATAAGTCAGCATTGGTAGGTTGATGCTTCTAGAATACTCATTTCAAGGCTTTATGCATTCCTTCTAAGTTTTCCCGTTTATTAGCATGAAATTGTTTATGGTAGTCTCTTATCAACCTTTCTGTTCTCTTGTGGCATAAGTTGTAATGTCTTCTCTTTCATTTCTAGCTTTATTTATTTGAGTCTTATCTTTTTGTTTCTTGTTCTAGCTATGGGTTTGTAAATTTAGTCTAACTTTAATAAAAACAGCTCACAGTTTCATATTTTTCTATTGTTTTTCTATTCTTGAGTTTATTTCTATTCTAATCTTTATTATTTCTTTGCATGACAGTTTGGTGCTTAGTTTACTTTTCTTTTTCTAGTTCCTTGTGGTATAAAGTTAGTTGTTAATTTAAAATTTTTCTTCCTTTTAAATGCAGATATCCACTTTCTAAAATTTCCCTCTTAGTACTGATTTTGCTGCATCCCATAAGATTGGTATATTGTATTTCTATTTTTATTTCTCTTAAGATTTTTAAATTAGTAGATACACCTAATGCTAAATGATGAGTTAATGGGTGCAGCACACCAACATGGCACATGTATACATATGTAACAAACCTGCACATTGTGCACATGTACCCTAAAACTTAAATAATTTAAAAAAGAAAAAAAAAGAAAAAGAAATACTTCAAACAACTGGCCAAAATCACTATGTCAGCAAACCTTTTCATCAGAAGCTATAACAAATAGGTGAAATGGGATTTTTTCATAAATGCTATGGCTTTCTGTTTACTTAATCATTTCACAGATTTGCATAATTTAAATTAAGATTCTAGAGCATGGACATTTAATTTATTGTAAATTTTACCTTCTAATCATTCCATTAAAATTGTAAATTTTACCTTCTAATCATTCCGTTAAAATTGTAAATTTTACCTTCTAACCATTATCCCTCTGAAAACACTTTTGTTCCGAAATAAATACTTTTCACAAAAAAAGATTATTACTGCTTTATCTTAGACAAACTCCCAAGAAGCAATCAATATATTTTCCTATTTTTAGTTGTATTCATATTTTTCATATTTGACCCATGGATTGTTCAAGAGTACATTGTTGAATTTCCACAAATATGTGAATGCCCAGGTTCTCTATTGATAAGACTTGTTTTGTGTCCTTACATGTAATCTATTCTGGCTAATGTTCCAACTGCAGTTTAGAAAAATGTGTATTTTTCCAATGAGTGTGTGTAGAGTGTTCTGTATATCTGTTAGGTTTATTTGGTCTATACTGTTTATCTAGTCTTCTGCTTTCTTATTATCTTGTCTCTGGTTGACCTATCCATTTAAAAGAGAAAGGACATAAATGCTACCACTACATGAAACAACCAAACAAAAATCATGAATAAGCGGGTAAGAAAAGAACACAGGATATACAAAACAAACAAAAAATTAAGAAAATGCTAGGAATAAGCCCTCGTATATCAATACTAACCTTGATGGTTAATAGATTACACTTTCTACATGAAAAAATATGGAGTGGTTGAATAGAAAAAGGAACATGACACAACTCTATGCTGCAAAAAAGAAACTCATCTTACTTATAAAGACACATATAGAATGCAAGTTAAAAGAATGGAAAAAGATATTCCATGCAAATGGAAACCAAAATCAAACAGGAGTAGCTATACTTACATCAGGCCAAAGAGATATTAAGTCAAAAACAGTAAAAGGAGACAAAGAAGATCATAAAATAATAACAACAAGATCAATTAAGCAAAAGGATATGACAATTCTAAATGTATATATAGAGAGGCAGAGAATGACACGAATTTAACAACTATGACACACTAAAAAAGCACATTCATAAAAATCAAAAAACAGGTGAGCACTCAGAGTACCTAGGTTTTACTTTATATCACTGAAGGGGCCATGGAAATAAGGTAGAAAAGAGTCTTGAATTGTCAATGCCACCTTTCCCTTATCCCCTGGCAGCAGGCATATGGCACAGAGACCAAATCTTTATGTTCAAGAGAGAAAGAGTGCAGTGATTGTGAGACACTGTATTGAACTTAGTGCTGTCTTGTCACAGCAGAAATTAAAACCAGGCTGAACTCAGGTGATGCTCACTTATGGAGGGAGCATTTAGACAAGCTGCCATCTAAGGATAATTGGCCACTCCAGCAGTCTGAACTTGAGTTCCATCAAGCCTCACCACCATGTGCTAAAGTAATTTGAGGCCTTAAACTTAAAAAACTGTGAAGGCCACAAAGACTGAAGCTCTTAGGTGAGTCTTAATGTTGCATTGTGCTCAAAGCCAGTGGACTTGTGGGGCATATGACACGCTAAGACACCAGCCAGAGCAGCTATGGGAGTGCTTGTGCTACCTCTAACCAACCATAGGCTGCACAGCTTGTGGCTCCAAAAGAGACCCTTCCATTTTATTTGAGGAGACAAGGGGAAATAGTGTGGAGGACTTCACAATGAATTTTAAATACCAGCTCAGGCACAGAAGGACAGGGCACTAGAATCATGAGGCCCCCATTCAAGGCCATAGCTTCAGGATGACACTTCTAGACACACTCTGCATGAAAAGGGAACTTGTTGCCTTGAATGTAAGGACCAAGTCCCAAAAGAATTTATTATCTGTTGACTAAAAAGCCTTTGGGTCCAAAATAGCCAGCAGAGGTACCCAGGTTGTATGCCATGGGCCTTGGGTGAGACTCTGAGAATACCTGACTTCAGGTGAGAGTCAGCACATTCTCAGCTGTGGTGGCTATGGGGAGAGACACCTTCTGCTCCAGAAAAATTGAAGGAGGAGGGATCTGGCAAGATGGCCAAATGGGAATAGCTCCGGTCTGCAGCTCCCAGCAAGACCTACACAGAATGTGGGAGACTTCTGCATTTTCAACTGAGGTACACAGTTTATTTCTTTGGGAGTGGTTAGGCAGTGGGTCCAGCCCAGGGAGGGTGAGAAGAAGCAGGGTGGGGTGTTGGCTCACCCAGGAAGTGCAAGGTGCTGGAGGACCTCCCTCCCGCACCAAAGGAAGCTGTGAGAGACTGTGCTATCTGGCCCAGATACTATGCTTTTCCCACAGTTTTTGCAATGTATAGATCAGGAGATTCCCTCGTATGCCTACAACCACCAGGACTCTGGGTTTCAAGCACAAAACTGGGGGGCTGCTTGGGCAGATGCTGAGCTAGATGCAGGAGTTTTTTCATACCCCAGTGGTGCCTGGAACCCCAGCAAGACATAACCATTCACTCCCCTGGAAAAAGGGCTTAAGCCAGGGAGCCAAGTGGTCTTACTCAGTAGTTCCCACTCCCATGATGCCCAGCAAGCTAAGAACCACTGGCCTGAAATTCCCACTGTCGGCACAGTGGTCTGAAGTTGACTTGGGACCATCAAGCTGGGTGGAAAGAGGGGTATCTGCCATTATTGAGGCTTGAGTAGGCGTTTTTCCCCTGACAGTGCTAAGGAGACCGGGAGGTTTGGACTGGGTGGAATTCACCACAGCACAGCAAAGTAGCTGTGGCCAGACTGCCTCTCTAGATACTTCCTCACTGGGCAGAGCATCTGTGAAAGAAAGGCAGTAGGCCCAGTCAGGGGCTTACAGATGAAACTCGTCTCCCTGGGACAGAGTAACTGAAAGAATGGGCGGCTGTGGGCACGGCTTCAGTGGACTTAAACTTTCCTGCCTGCTGGCTCTGAAGAGAGCAGCTGATCTTGACAAGGAGGATTCTTCCAGCACAGCGCTTGAGCTCTGATAAGGGACAGACTGCCTCCTCAAGTGGGTCCCTAATGCATCTTCCCTGATGCATACAGGAGAATGCTGGCTGGCATCAGGCCAATGCCCCCTCTGGGATGAAGCTTCCAGAGGAAGGAGCAGGCAGCAATCTTTGCTGTTCTGCAGCCTCCATGGGTGATACCCATGCAAACAGGGTCTGGAGTGGACCTCCAGCAAACTGCAGCAGACCTGCAAAAGAGGGGTCTGACTATTAGAAGAAAAAGTAACAAACAGAAAGCAACAACATCAACATCAACATCAACATAAAGGAACCCTACACAAAATCCCCATCCAAAGGTCATCAGCCTCAAAGATCAAAGGTAGGTAAATCCACAAAGATGAGAAAAACCAGCGCAAAAATGCTGAAAATTCCCAAAACCAGAAAGCCTCTTCTCCTCCAAATGATCGCAACTCCTCTCCAGCAAGGGCAAAAAACTGGACAGAGAATGAGATTAATGAATTAACAGAAGTAGGCTTTAGAAGGTGGGTAATAACAAAGGCCTCTGAGCTAAAGGAACATGTTCTTACCCAATGCAAGGAAGCTAAGAACCTTGCTAAAAGGTTACAGGAACCGCTAACTAGAATAACCAGTTTAGAGAGGATCACAAACAACCTGGTGGAGCTGAAAAACACAGCACAAGAACTTCATGAAGCATACACAAGTATCAATAGCTAAATTGATCAAGTGGAAGAAAGGATATCAGAGATTGAAGATAAATGGAGATTTATGGAGATTCTTTAATGAACTAAAAGTATATGTACTATTCAATCCAGTAATCTCACTACTGAGTATCTACTCGACGGAAAATACGTCATTATATCAAAAAGACAACTACATGTGTATGTTTATTGCAGGACAATCCACAATTCCAAAAATATAGAATCAGCATAAGTGCCATCGACCAATGAGTGAATTTTTAAAATAGTGGTATATATCTATAACATAGAATATTACTCAACCATAAGAAAGAATGAAAAAATGTCTTTGCAGCAACTTGGATGGAGCTGGAAGCTGATATTCTAAGTGAAGCAACTCAGGAATGAAAAACCAAATACCATATATTCTCAGTTATAAGTGGAAGCTAAGCTATGGGAATACAAAGGCATACAGAGTGATGTAATAGACTATGAAAACTCAGAGGTGGCATGGTAGAGGAGGGATGAGGAATAAAAAAACTACATATTGGGTACAATGTACAATACTTGGATGCACTAAAATATCAGCCTTCCACTATATAATTTATCCATGTAATGGAAAACCATTTGTACCCCCAAGAGCTATTGAAGTTTTAAAAATATATTTAAAAGCAAATTGATATAGGTAGAGACAGCTTGGTTAAAAGCCAGTTTTGTTGCTAAGGGGCTTCCTATTCCTTTTAAATTCCTTTTAAATTTAAATTCCTTTTATATTTCAGTGAAACATCAAAACAGGCTTTAGATTTTGAATCTGAAAGTCTGTTATTGAGAGAAAGTACATATCATGCATAAGTTTCATTACCACAGAGATAAATATGTTAGCCAATACGACTGAGAATCAGAAGGTGGAATTGAAATGGGGGTAGAAGACAGAGAGATCAAGAGGAACAGAGAGATTGAGATACCAAAAAAGACAAATAAAAATACCAAAGCACCCAAGAAAAATAAGAGAACAGTCATAAGGAAGTATGATTGGAATTTATACAATTTATACAATTGCTTCCAGCAAATTCCCTTTTGAAAGCAAGATTATTCACAAAGTTCTTTCTTTTTTTTTTTTTTTTTTTTTTTTTTTTTTACTTTAACCAACAGGTAAGAAAAGAAGGTTTATTCAGTACAAAAGGCATGCAGAATTTTTTTCTTCTTAAATTGAACTTTACTGTCACGGAAGAAACAGCTCATACAGAGAATGACAGTGCACAAACCTGCATAAAAGAAAACTTGATTGTCAAAAGTAGAAGGATTTGATTCAACTGGGTGTTCGAGAGGCAGGGTGTGTGCTTTTTGGTGGAGGTAAGGCCTTGACATGTTTGGTACAAGTGTAGCTAAAGAAAACAATCTATTCATAAGGAAGCTCTTGCCCAAAAACATGACGAGTCAGCAGAAGAGAAGTCAGATTTTCTTTTTTACTGTATTTTTCTCCTCTCCTAAGAATAATCTCTTCTCAGATAACCCATCTGCAAAATGTAATTTAAATAAATGGATCTGTCCTAAAATTACATGAATTCCAAACAAAATAAACCATCTGAAATGTTTATTCCTATAATCCAACATCTGTTGTTTTTCTTTTCACTTTTTCTTGAACACAGGAAAAATTTCACTCCTGGGCTGAATGAAACATTCATAACAAATTTTTATGGAAGGATTTTTTAATACTTGAATGATTGGACTATAAAATGAGAAATTCTAAATTAATTTTGGGATGAAGCTAAAATGTATCATTTAATTTCTCCCATCTTTTTCTGGGAAATAGCTTTGATTATCTTTGCCTTAACTATTCCATGATCCTCCTTCTGCAGTGTTCCAAAAATGTTTACCTTGGCTACTGAAATGTTGGTTTAAATTTATGGGCTTTGCTTGATTACTAATCTTAATTTGAAATGTAAATTTAAGTTTGATATGGTAGCTGTGGCCAGGAGGTAGGGAAGGATGCTAGGGAAGAAAGAATAGAATATATGTTGGGTAGAATATGATCTTTCAGAAAGCATAATAGAAATTAGCATTTGTCTCAAGAATTCCTACTGCATGCATTTAATGTACCACTATATATGGTATTTAAAAACATATATTGTTTGGTATTGTAGCTAATTGTATATTTGGCTAAGCTCTGTTACTAGACTGAAAACTACAAGTGTATAAAAGGGAGAATTTTATACATTCTACCTACAATATTATCTGGCACATACACATAAAAGAAGCTTCGTAAATGTCTGTTAAATGAAGTAAGAAAAGATGGAAGAAGGGACGGAAAAAGGAAAGGAGCAAAGGAGATAGGGAGGTTATAAAAGGAATTGGCAGCTATACCTACGTGAAGATAATAATATAAACATAATATCATTGTCCTCCAAACAAAAGAATCAATTGAAGATGCATCTTTTTTCTTTCCTAATCTTCTTTTGTCTTCTACTTCCACCTTATTTGCCTCCCAACAAACAAGCAAAAAAGTAATCAAATAATTCAATGAATGGATAATGGTGAACCACAATTAAAAAAAATCAGTAACATTTTGTTATGGAATTACTTTTGATATAGTAATTCTCAGCTTAACTTGCAGTTTTTCTACTGTCTTCATCAGCCCATATTGAACTCTTTCTATTTTGACAGTACTAATGCTTTATGCCATATATTTATACTTATTGTATAAACCTTGCATTCCTTTTTATGCCACTATGTTCTGTCTAGCTAAATATATTGAAAATTTTTGCAGATATTAGACAGAATAGCATTATTGTATTTCTTCATCTCGCCAAGCATGATGCATTGGAGTAGCAGTCACTCAGTAAATGTAAATAATTTTTAAATTAAAATAATATATAGTGTGGTTTCTATTTATGCTTAAAAAAGTCTACCTCTATTATTCTCATTTCTTTTCTTTTACTGCTAAAAAAATCCTGGACAAAGCACAGTAGTAAAGTCTAGGAAGATTCTGAAATGTGGGAAAAGGATGTGCTGCCTGGAGACATGGGGCTTGAGAAATGATATGATTGTCAGTTCCTTGGCTTTCCTTATTGCCTCCCAAATATCAAGGACAAGGTTCTGTGAAATCTTCCAATCTGGAATTACTACTTGGCATAGACAAAAAAAAAAAAAAAAAAAAGGCTACAAGAAAAACCTGTTTCTCCTACAAAAGAAACAGGAAAAAACATGACCAAATAACAGAAAATTTCTGGGAATTCTCACACTACTCCAGCCAAACACCAACAAAAATACCACATGCTACTTCCCTGTGGTTTCAGTAGTGCTGAATGGGTAGTAGTTGATCTTCCATTCTATCCCTGACTCCAACATAAGTAGATAGCAACTCTTTCACTTTCCACCCAGTGGTGTCTGCAGGACCAAGTAGGGAGGTAAACTTACAACTACCACCTGGTAGAAGACAGTAGTTCTCTAATTCCCAGACCAGGGTAGTGTAAATGGGATTCAGAAGCAAATAAAACTTTTACTCCCACTGGGCAACAAAGAGACTCATTAAGGGGAGGTGAAGTAGGGGTAGTTAACACTATGCTCCACTTCTTCTCCTCCCTCACATCAGCAGGGCTCAGAGGCAATCTGAGCCACCACCCACACATGGAATCAGTAAGACTGAACAAAACTGTTTGAGCAGGGGCTACAAGGGATTCCAATTTATCTTAACCCTTTCTCCCATGTCAGCTAGGCCCAATGGAAATCTGCACCTCTATATGTACCAGGCATCAACAAGGCAGAATGAAATGGTGTCAGGCAGGGCAGTTGAAATTCCACCCTATACCACCTCTGATTTCAGCAGAGCCCAGTGGGGGAGCTAAGCTTACACTCATATTCCAAGGCAGTAAGACTGCACAAGTTAATGTTTCGCTTTGCTAGGGAAGTGTCAACTGTGGTTGAATAGGTAGCTGAACTTTCACCTTACTCTTTTTCAATCTGGAATCATAAGTCGGTAGTCCACTTTTGACAGGATGGTATTGGCAGAGCCAAGTGGGAAGCTGAATATGCAAACAAACCTGGTCCTTCTCCTATACCTCAACAAAGTAACTGCCTACAATAACAGAAGATAAACTAAAATTCAGAATCTCATAATATGTAAAATATCCAGGACACAATGAATCACATATAATACCAAGAGCTAGTAAAATCACAATATGAATGAGAAAAGACAATTAACAGATACCAGCACCAAGATAAATTAAATGTCATAAATTTCTGAAAACAATTTAAAGAAGCCATAATAACAATGCTTCAATGAAAAATTATTAACATTCTTGAAAAAAAATAAAGGAAAAAGAAAATCTCAGCAAAGTCCTGGGTGTTATAAAAAATAAGATGAAACTTATTTAACAGAAAAACACAATAACAAAACAATTTCTATGAATAAACTCAGTATTACAGTGGATGTGACAAAGGATTAAATCAGTTACCAGAGCACAAATCAATGAAATTCACTTAATCTCAAAAACAGAGAGAAGTAGACTAAAATAAGTATCTTAATAACCTTTGAGACAATGACCAAAAAGCCTATTATTTATATCACTAGTGTCCGAGAAAAAGATGAGTGTGAAATTGAAAGAACATATTTAAAGAAATAATAATTTAAAACTTTCCAAATACGGCAAAGCCATTAATCTACAAATTATAGAAGCTGAGTAAATTCCAAAAAAGATAAGCATAAAGAAATCCACACAAAGACATATTATAATTAAAATTCAGAATGGACAAAGGAAAAATCCTGTAAGCAGGCAGAAGTGATATATTACTTGTAGAACAGTACCAATTACAATGACAACAGACTTCACATCTGCAACCACAGAAAAAGAAGGAAGTGGCACAAAATTATAAAGTGCCAAAAGAAAAGGACTATCAGCTGAAATATCAAAGTCTGTATCTGGCAAAAATATCATTCACAAGTGAGGGGGAAATAAAGGCATTCTCAGACAGACAAAGAAAAACTAAAATAATTTGTCGCTAGCAGACCTGCCTTTAGAGAACACCAAAAGAAGGATCTTTAAATAGGACTAATATGATAAAGAAAGAAAACTGGAATATTCAGATAACAGAAGAACAGAAAGAGCAAATATATGAGTAAACATAGTGACTTCTCCATGTGAGTTCTCTAATCATATGGGATAATTGAAAAAAATACATCACGTGAAATATGTAACAATCATGTTTTAAATGGGAAAGATAAAGAAATCTAAAATAAAGTAAGGTTTCCAAACTTCTCTTGAATGCAAAATTGTTTATTCCAGTAGACTGTAAGTTACATGTGTATTTTAATAACCACAAAACCAGTAAGAAAACTACACTAAGTGATAAACTGCCAAAACATTATAAATATATCAAGCTGCAATTCTAATATAAATGGTCAAAAAGTTCATGGAAAGAGGGCAGAGTAAGATGGTGCAACAGAAGTCTACACTGTTCATCCCCACCTCCACCCACTGGAACACCAAATGTTAAAAAGTATCTGCACACAGAAAAGTACCGTCATAAGAACAATAGATCAGTTCAGCAAACACAGTATCTGGTTTTAACTTCGTATTGCTAAAAGAGACAATGAGGATGGCAGGGGAGACAGTCTTGAATTGTGTATGTCACCCCTCCCCCACACCATCCAGGAGCAGCTGAGTGGCACAAAGAGAAAATCTGTGCACATCAGGGAGAGAGAGCACAGTGATCGGGGGACTTTACATGGAATTCAGTGCTGCACTGTCACGGCAGAGAAGAAAGTCATGCCAGCACTCATGTATGGAGGGAGCATTTGGATCAGCCCTAGCCAGAGGGGAATTGCCCATCCCAGGGAGTTGGTACTGAGTTCCTCATCAAGCCTCACACCATGGGATGAAGTGCTCTGGGGTCCTGGGTAAACTTGAAAGACAGTCTAAGACACAAAGATGGAAATTCCTAGCAACTTCTAGTGCTAAGCTGGGCTGAGAGTAAGTGGACTAGGGTGGCATATGACCTAGGGAGACACCAGCTGGCAAGACCAAAGAAGTGCTTGTGCTCACCCTCCCCCAATCCCAGGTAGTGCAGCTCACAGCAATGAAAGTGGCTCCTTTTTTCTGCTTCAGAGAAGACAGTAAAGAGTAGAAGGGACTTTGTCTTGCATCTTAGATACCAGCTCCACCAGAGCAGGATAGGGTACCGCCCAGAGTCACAAGGACCCTATTTAAGGACCTAGCTCACAGATGACACTTCTAGACACACCTTGGGCCAAAAGGAAACCCACTACCTTGGAGAAAAGGACTCAGCCCTGGCAGGATTTATCACCTGATTAAAGAACCGTGAATGAATAACCAGCAGTGATACCCAGGTAGTACATAGTGGGTGGGCCTCAGGTGAGACTGGCTTTAGGTGTGACCCAGCACATTCCCAGCTGTGGTGGCTATGAGGAAAGTCTCCTTCTGTTAGAGAAAAGCTGAGGAAAAAGTAAAGGGGACTTTGTCATGTAGCTCAGCCACAGTGGGGTAGAGCAACAAGCAGGCTCTTGGGGTCCCCAATCCCAGACCTAGGTTCTGGGAAAACATTTCTAAACCTGCTCTAGGCCAGAGGGGAGCCCACTGCCCAGAAGGGTGAGTGCCAGACAGAAGAGCCCTTGGGCTTTAAGTGAATATCAGCAGGTGCCTAGTGGAACTCCCAATGGAACAGTGGTGATGGTGGATGCAGACAGGGGTTTCTATCCCTGTGGAAAGGGGAGGCAAAGGAAAGAAAAACTTTGTGTTGTAGTTCGAGAGCAAGCTTAGTTACAGTAGAATAGAACATCAGGAAAACCATTAAGGATTTTGAACCCAATCCTTGGCTCACAGACAGCATCACTGGACATGCCAGGTTCCTGGGAGAACTAGTGGCCCTAAAAGGAAGGGCCTTGGTCAAGAACCAGTGCATTGCTGGCATCAGGTCTGGCTCAGTATAGGTTAGCAATGGTGGCCACAGAGGCGTTGGCATCACCACACCCCCACTTCCAAGTGCCTCAGCACAGAACAATGAGATTTTATATGCCTGGAAGAATACTAAAAAAATAAAAAGAGTTTTTTTTTTTTCTGGTAATCCAGAGAATTCTTCTGAATCTTATCCAAGACCACCAAAGTGGTACCTCTGTGATTCTAAAGAAACCACAGTGTTATTGGGTTGGGGACAAAGTGTCTTTAAATACTTGGAAAGCCTTCCCGAGAAGGACAGGCACAAATTAGTCCAGATTGAATTTTATAATAAATGTGTAATTCTTCAATGCCCAGACACGGATGAACATCTACAAGCATCACCACCATACAGGAAAACATGACCTCACCAAATGAGGTCAGGATAGGGTACCGCCCAGAAAAAATCCTAAAGAGAAAGATATATGACCTTGAAGAAAAAGAACCCAAAATAGCTGTTTTGAGGAAACTCAAATTCATGATAACACAGAGAAGGAGTTCAGAATTCTATCAGATAAATTTAACAAAGGAATTGAAATTATCGAAAAGAATCAGGCACAAATTTTGGAGATGAAAGAGCCAATTGACATGTGGAAGAATGCATCAGAATCTTAACAGCAGAATTTTTGAAGCAAAAAAAAGAGTAAGCTTGAAGACAGGCTATTTGAAAATACATAGTCATAAGAGAGAAAAGAAAAAAATTATTAAACACGCCTACAGGATCTAGAAAATAGCCTCAAATGGGCAAAGCTAAGAGTTACTGGCCTTAAAGAAGAGGTGGAGAAAGAGATAGGGATAAAGAGTTTATTCAAGAAGATAAAAACACAGAAAACCTCAAATCTACAGAATGATATCAAGATTAAATTACAACAAGGTTATAGAACACCAAGCATATTTAATTACAAGAAGAATATCTTAAGGCATTTAATACCCAAACTTCCAAAGTCAAGGATAAAGAAAGGATCCTAGAAGCAACAAGTAAAAAGAAACAAATAACTTACAATGCAGCCCCAATATGTCTGGAAGAAGTCTTTTCAGTAGAGACCTTACAGGTCAGGTAAAAGAGGCATGACATATTTAAAGTGCTGAAGAAAAAAAAGACAAAAGACTTTTACTCGAGACTACTGTAGGCAGCAAAAATATCCTTCAAGCATTAAATACAAATAAAGACCTTCCCAGGAAGAGAAAAGCTAAAGGATTTCATCAACAGCAGACCTGTCCTGCAAGAAATAAAATGAGTTCTTCAATTTGAAATAAAATGATGGTAATGAGCTAGAAAAAAAATCACCTGAAGATACAAAACTTTCAAGTAATAGTAAGCACACAGAAAAACAGAATAGTATAACACTGTAATGGTGCTGTGTAAACTACTCTTGTCTTAAGTAGAATGACTACAATAAACCAATCAAAATTAATAACTCAACAACTTTTCAAAACATATGCAGAAATTTAGACATAAAGAGAAACAACAAAATACTAAAAAGTGGGGATACAAAGTTAAAATGTAGAGTTTTATCAGTTTTTATTTTATGCTTTTGTTTGTTTAGGCAATCAGTGTAAAGTTGTCATCAGTTTAAAATAATGGATTATAAGACAGTATGTGCAAGAATCATGGTTACTTCAAATCAAAAAATACAAGAGATACAGAAAAAATTATAAATAAATTTTAAAAATTATAGTATACCACCAGAGAAAATTATATTCACTAAAATCAAGACAGGAAAGAAGGAAAAAAACGAAGAGAAGACCATAAAACATTCAGAAAACAAATAATAACAAGGAAAGAGTAAGTTCTTACTTAATAATAACATTGAATGTAAATGGACTAAAGACTCCAATAAAAAGACACAGAGTGGCTGAATGGATGGCAAAACAGGACCCAATTATCTGTTGCCTACAGGAAACACACTTTACCTATAAAGATACATGTAGACTGAAAATAGATAAAAAATGATACTCCATACCAAAGAGAGCAAAAAAACTACTTATATTATAAAAAACATAAGTAGCTATACTTAGACAAAATAGATTTCAAGACCAAAACTGTAAGAAGAGACAAAGATGGTCATTACATAATGACAGAGGCCAATTCAGCAAGAGGATATAAAAATTACAAAAATATATGCACCAAACACTGAAGCAACCAGATATATAAAGGGAATGTTATTAGAGCAAAAGAGAGAGAGAGACCCCAGTACAATACCTGGAGACTTCAACATCCCACTTTCAGCATTGGATCAATCTCCTGGACAGAAACTAAATAAATAAACATCAGACTTAATCTGAACTATAGAAAAAATATACTTAATAAATATTTGCAGAATATTTCATCCAATGAATAAAAAATACACATTTTTCTCCTCAACATATATGTCATTCTCAAGGATAGAACATACATTAGGTCACAAAACAAGTCTTAAAACATTTTAAAAAATTAAAATAATATCAAGCATCTTTTCTGACCACAATGAAATAAAACCAGAAATAAATAAAAAGGAATTTTGGAAAATATAAAAACACAGAAATTAAACAATACTCTTCTGAATGAATGGCCAGTTAGGAAATTGAAAACAAATGACAATGAAAACACAACATACTAACATCTATGAGATACAGTGAAAACAGTACCAAGAAGAAAATTTATAGCTATTAAGTGCCTACATCAAAAGAAGTTCAAAAACCTAATGATGTACCTTAAAGAACTAGAAAAGCAAGAGAAAAGTGAACCCAAATTACTAGATTAAAAGAAATAACAAAGATAAGAGCAGAAATAAATGAATTTGACATAAAGAAAACAATACAAGAATGAAGCAAAATGTTGGCTTTTTGAAATGATAAAGCTTATACACCATGATCAAGTGGGCTTCATCTCTGGGATGCAAGGCTGGTTCAATATACGCAAATCAATAAATGTAATCCAGCATATAAACAGAACCAAAGACAAAAACCACATGATTATCTCAATAGACGCAGAAAAGGCCTTTGACAAAATTCAACAACCCTTCATGCTAAAAACTCTCAATAAATTAGGTATTGATGGGACGTATCTCAAAATAATAAGAGCTATCAATGACAAACCCACAGGCAATATCATACTGAATGGGCAAAAACTGGAAGCATTCCCTTTGAAAACTGGCACAAGACAGGGATGCCTTCTCTCACCACTCCTATTCAACATAGTGATAGAAGTTCTGGCCAGAGCAATCAGGCAGGAGAAGGAAATAAAGGGTATTCAATTAGGAAAAAAGGAAGTCAAATTGTCCCTGTTTGCAGATGAC
>NW_026652282.1:98356266-98388069 GCF_009828535.3 Hylobates moloch | reverse complement strand
TAGAAAACTCCATCGTCTCAGCCCAAAATCTCCTTAAGCTGATTAGCAACTTCAGCAAAGTCTCAGGATACAAAATCAATGCACAAAAATCACAAGCATTCTTGTACACCAATCACAGACAAACAGAGAGCCAAATCATGAGTGAACTCCCATTCACAATTGCTTCAAAGAGAATAAAATACCTAGGAATCCAACTTACAAGGGATGTGAAGGACCTCTTCAAGGAGAACTACAAACCACTGCTCAATGAAATAAAAGAGGATACAAACAAATGGAAGAACATTCCATGCTCATGGGTTGGAAGAATCAATATCATGAAAATGGCCATAATGCCCAAGGTAATTTATAGATTCAATACCATCCCCATCAAGCTACCAATGACTTTCTTCACAGAATTGGAAAAAACTATTTTAAAGTTCATATGGAACCAAAAAAGAGCCCGTATCGCCAAGTCAATCCTAAGCCAAAAGAACAAAGCTGGAGGCATCACGCTACCTGACTTCAAACTATACTACAAGGCTACAGTAACCAAAACAGCATGGTACTGGTACCACAACAGAGACATAGATCAATGGAACAGAACAGAGCCCTCAGAAATGATGCCACATATCTACAACTATCTGATCTTTGACAAACCTGACAAAAACAAGAAATGGGGAAAGGATTCCCTATTTAATCAATGGTGCTGGGAAAACTGGCTAGCCATATGTAGAAAGCTGAAACTGGATCCCTTCCTTACACCTTATACAAAAATTAATTCAAAATGGATTAAAGACTTAAATGTTAGACCTAAAACCATTAAAATCCTACAAGAAAACACAGGCAATACCATTCAGGACATAGGCATGGGCTAGGACTTCATGTCTAAAACACCAAAAGCAATGGCAACAAAAGCCAAAGTTGACAAATGGGATCTCATTAAACTAAAGAGCTTCTGTACAGCAAAAGAAACTACCATCAGAGTGAACAGGCAACCTACAGAATGGGAGAAAATTTTTGCAACCTACTCATCTGACAAAGGGCTAATATCCAGAATCTACAATGAACTCCAACAAATTTACAAGAAAAAAACAAACAACCCCATCAACAAGTGGGTGAAGGACATGAACAGACACTTCTCAAAAGAAGACATTTATGCAGCCAAAAAACACATGAAAAAATGCTCATCATCACTGGCCATCAGAGAAATGCAAATCAAAACCACAGTGAGATACCATCTCACACCAGTTAGAATGGCCATCATTAAAAAGTCAGGAAACAACAGGTGCGGGAGAGGATGTGGAGAAATAGGAACACTTTTACACTGTTGGTGGGACTGTAAACTAGTTCAACCATTGTGGAAGTCAGTGTGGCGATTCCTCAGGGATCTAGAACTAGAAATACCATTTGACCCAGCCATCCCATTACTGGGTATATACCCAAAGGACTATAAATCATGCTGCTATAAAGACACATGCACACGTATGTTTATTGCGGCACTATTCACAATAGCAAAGACTTGGAACCAACCCAAATGTCCAACAATGATAGACTGGATTAAGCAAATGTGGCACATATACACCATGGAATACTATGCAGCCATAGAAAATGATGAGTTCATGTCCTTTGTAGGGACATGGATGAAACTGGAAAACATCATTCTCAGTAAACTATTGCAAGGACAAAAAACCAAACACCGCATGTTCTCACTCATAGGTGGGAATTGAACAATGAGAACTCATGGACACAGGAAGGGGAACATCACACTCCGGGGACTGTTGTGGGGTGGGGGGAGGGGGGAGGGACAGCATTAGGAGATATACCTAATGCTAAATGACGAGTTAATGGGTGCAGCAAAACAACATAGCCCATGGATACATATGTGACAAACCTGCACATTGTGCACATGTACCCTAAAACCTAAAGTATAATAATAAAAAAAAATTGACAAATCATTAGCCAGACTAAATGAGAAATGAGAGAATACCCAAATAAATAAAATCAGAGTTGAAAAAGGAAACATTACAACTGATAACATGTAAATTTAAAGGATTATTACTGACTATGATAAAGAACTATGTTACAATAAATTTGAAAATTTAAAAAAACGAATTCCGAGACACATACAACATACCAAGAATGGATCATGAAGAAATTTAAAACCTGAATAGACAAATGAGTAACAAGTTTGAAGCCATAATAAAAATTTCCCAGTAAAGGAAACTGCAGGACCTAATGGCTTCACTGCTTAATTCCAACAAACATTTAAACAAGAAGTAATACCAATTCTATTCCAACTGTTCCAGAAAATAGAGGAAGAAGGAATACATTCAGACTTATTCTGCAAGGTCACTATCATCCTGGTAACTAATCCAGACAAAAATACATTAAAAAACAAACAACTACAGGCCAGTGATGATGCATATCTCTGATGAATATAGAGGCAAAAATCATCAACAAAATCTAGCAAGACAAATTCAACAATACCTTAAAAAATCATTCATTATGACCATGTGGTATTTATCCTATGATGCAATAATCTTTAACATATGCACATCAATCAGTGCAATATATTATATCAATATAATAAAAGACAAAAACCATATGACCTTTTCCATTGTAACTGAAGAGCATTTGATAAAATTCAACATCCCTTCATAATAAAAACCTTCAAAAAACTGGGTATAGAAGTATCATACCTCAACATAATAAAAGCCATATAAGACAGACTCACAGCTAATATCATACTGAATGAGAAAAAGCTTAAAGCCTTTCACCTAAGACTGGGAACATGAAAAGGATGCCCACATTCATCACTGTTATTCAACATAGTACTGGAAGATCAGCTAGAGCAATCTGATGAAAGAAAGAAAGGGCATCCAAATTAGAAAGAAAGAGGTCAAATTATCTTAGTTTACAAATTATATGACCTTATATTTGGAAAAACCTAAAGTTTTCACCAATAAAACCATGATAACTGACAAACAAATTCAGTGAAGTTGCAGGTTTAAAAATCAACATAAAATTCATAGCATTTCTATAACCCAACATTGAACAATTTGAAAAACAAAGTAATCAAATTAACAATAGCCACACATAAAATTAAACACTTAATAATTAATTTAACCAAACAAGTGAAAGATCTCTCCAGTGTAAACTATAGAACACTGATAAAAAACATTGAAGATGACACAAAAAAATAGAAAGGTACTCCATATTTATGAATTGGAAGAATCAATGTTATTAAAATTTTTATACTACCCAAAGAAATCCACTAATTCAATGCAATTCATATCAAAATTCCAATGCATTCTTCACACAAATAGAAAAAAAACCCCACAATTTTAAAATGTAGATGGAACTACAGAAGACCCAGAATAGCCAAATCTATTATAAGCAAAAAGAACAAAACTGGAGAAATCATATTACCTGACTTCAATTTATACTACAGTTATAGTAACCAAAATAGCATGGTACTGACATAAAAACAGACACACACACCAGTGGAGCAGAATAGATAACTCAGAAACAAATCCACACACCTACAGTGAACTCATTTTCAATAAAGATGCCAAGAATGTACACTGGGGACAAGACAGTCTCTTTAATAAATTATGCTGGGAAAACTGGATATCCAAATGCAGAAGAATAAAACTAGACCCTTCTCTTTCACCAAAAATCAAATCAAACTGAATTCAAGACTTAAATCTAAGACCTCAAAGTATGAAACTACTACAATAACACATTGAGAAAACTCTCCAGGACATTAGTTTCGGCAAAAATGTCTTGAGTAATACCGTACAAGCACAGGCAACCAAAGCACAAATGGACAAATGGAACCACATCGAGTTAGAAAGCTTCTTCACAGAAAAAAAAGTTAATAAAGTGAAGAGAAAACCCACAGGATGGGCCAAAACTTTTGCGAACTATCCATCTAACAAAGGAGTAATAAATAGACTATATAAGAAGCTTCAACAACTCTATAAAAATTAATAATCTGATTAAAAATGGGTAAAAGATTTGAATAAACATTTTTCAAGAAAGCACACAAATGGCAAACAGGTATGTATGAAGGTGCTCATTATCATTGATCATCAGAGAAATGCAAATCAATACTACAATAAAATATCATCTCACCCTAGTTAAAATGGTTTATATTCAAAGGACAGGCAATAACAAATGCTGGTGAGGGTGTGGAGAGGAGAGAACCCTCATATACTATTGGCGGCCATATAAATTAGAGCAACCACTATGGAGAACAGTTTGAAGTTTTCTCAAGAAAACTAAAAATAAAGCTACCATACAAGCCAGTAGTCCCACTGCTGGGTATATACCCAAAAGAAAGGAAATCAGTATATTGAAAATATATCTGCTCCCCCATGTTTGTTGCAGCACTGTTGAAAATAGCCACAAATTGGAAGTAACCTAATGAAAATATGCAGAATGGAGTACTATTCAACCATAAAGATAAATGAGATCTTTTCATTTGCAACAATGTGAGTGGAACTGGTGATTATTATTTTAAATCAAATAAGCCAGGCACAGAAACACAAACATCACATGTTCTTACTTATTTATGTGATGTAAAGAGGGAAACAAATGAACCCATGGATATAGAGAACAGAAGGATTGTTTTCAGAGGCTGAGAAGATTAGTGGGGGTTTGGGAGGAAATGGGGATGGTTAATAGATACAACAAAATAGAAAGACCTAGTAATTCATAGCACAACAGAGGGATAATAGTCAATAATTATTTAATTGTACATTTACAAACAACTGAAAGAACTGGATTGTTTGTAACACAAATTTAAATGCTTGAGGATATTGATACCCCTTTTTCTATGTTGTGATTATTATGCACTGCATTCCTGTACTGAAATGGTGTGTACTCCACAGGGAGTACTTCCAGGCTGTTGCAGATGTACCCTTAAGTCCTAAGGGTTCTTGGGTCAGCTTTTAGTGAATACTGCCTGGCCTGGTACTCACCCTTCTGGTCATTGGGTTTTTTGCTTTTCTGGCCAATAGCAGGTCCAAAAATGCTAAAGCCAAGGCCTAGAATCAGGGCACCCATAGCTCACTTCATGCCCTACCCCCCCTTTGGCAGACCTGGTACCTATTGGGCAAGACAAAGTTCCCTTTAATTTTCTCTCACTTTTCTCAAGCAGGAAGCATCTCTCACCTTAGCCACCAAAGCTGGGAATGTACTGAGCCTCACCTGAAGACAACAAGTCTAACCCAAGGCCCAGGACATACTACCTTGGTATTGTTGCTAGTTATTGAAGGCCCAAGGGCTCTTTAGTTAGCAGGTGGTGAATACTGCCAGGAATGAGTTCTTCACAGCTGAGTTCTACCAGATGTACAAAGAGGAGCTGGCACCATTCCTTCTGAAACTATTCCAAACAATTGAAAAGGAGGGACTCCTCCCTAACTCATTTTATGAAGCCAGCATCATCTTGATACCAAAACTGGAAAGAGAGAGCAAAACAAACAAACAAACAAACAAAAATTCAGGCCAATATCCCTGATGAACATTGATGCAAAAATCCTTAATAAAACACTAGCAAAATGAATCCAGCAGCACATAAAAAATTTATCCACCACAATCAAGTCGGCTTCATCCCTGGGATACAAGGCTGGTTCAACATACACAAATCAATAAACATAATCCATCACATAAACAGAATCAATGAAAAAACCACATGATTATCTCAAGAGATGCAGAAGGCCTTTGATAAAATTCAGCATCCCTTCATGTTAAAAACTCTCAATAAACTAGGTATTGATGGAATATATCTCAAACTAATAAGAGCTATTTATAACAGGCAAAAGCTGGAAGCATTCCCTTTGAAAACCAGTACAAGACAAGGATGCCCTCTCTCACCACTCCTATTCAACATGGCATGGGAAGTTCTGGTCAGGGCAATCAGGCAAGAGAAAGAAATAAATGGTACTCAAATAGGAAGAGAGAAAGTCCAAGTTGTGTCTGTTTGCAGATGACATGATTTTATACTTAGTAAACCCCATTATCTCAGCCCCAAAACTTCTTGAGCTGATAAGCAACTTCAGTAAAGTCTCAGGATATAAAATCAGTGTGCAAAGATCACAAGCATTCTTTTACACCAAAACAATAGGGAAGCAGAGAGCCAAATCATGAATGAACTCCCATTCACAGTCACTACAGATAATAAAATACCTGGGGATGACACTAATCATCAGAGAAATTCAAAACCACAATGAGATACCATCTTATGCCAGTCAGAATGGCGATTATTAAAAAGTCAGGACACAATAGATGTTGGCAAGGCTGTGGAGAGATAGGAAAGCTTTTACACTATTGGTGGGAGCGTAAATTAGTTCAAACATTGTGAACTACTGTATGGTGATTCCTCAAGGATCTAGAACCAGAAATACCATTTGACCCAGAAATCCCGTTACTGGGTATACACCAAAAGGAATATAAATTATTCTACCCATGCACATGTATGTTTATTGCAGCACTATTTACAATAGCAAAGACATGGAATTGAATCAACCTAAATGCCCATCAATGATTGATTGGATAAGGAAAAATGTGTTACATATACACCATAGAATACTATGCAGCCATAAAAAGGAATGAGATCATGTCCTCTGCAGGGACAGGGATGAAGCTGGAAGCCATCATGGCAAACTAACACAGGAACAGAATATCAAACACAGCATGTTCTCACTCATTAGTGGGAGTTGAACACTGAGAACACATGGACACAGAGAGGAAAACAACACACACTAGGGAATGTTGGGGGCAGGTAAGGGGAGGAAACTTAGAGGACAGGTCAATAGGTGCAGCAAACTGCCATGCCATATATACTCCCATGTAACAAATCTGCACGTTCTGTACATGTAAAAAAAATGACTAACTGCTCAAAGTAAGATAACTGGCATGAGAAATAGGGATTTTACTCTGTGACTCAGAAAATCACTTCAACTCCTTGCATCATTTTTCATACTGAAAGCCACTACAAAGGATGTTCTTACAGATTTCTTCCGAGACTAACCTTCTGTGACTTGCTATTCTCAAACTTCTGCAGACTACAGCTGAGATACATTAAATGTTGGACCTAGAGTGGGCAACATAGTAAGGCTCCATCTCTATAAAAAGTAAAAAAAAAAAAAAAAAAAAAGAAAAAAAAAACAGAAAAAGAAAAATTAGCTGGGCATAGTGGCATGCACCTATAGTCCCAGCTCCCTGGGAGACTGAGGCAGGAGGATCACTTGAGCCCGAGTGGTTGAGGGTGAAGTGAGCCAAGTTTGCACCACCGCACTCAGCCTAGGTGACAGATCCATGTCAAATGCAGCCAAGCAGGACCTGTTCAAAGGAGAGTAGCAAGAATTGTTATGAGATTTGAGACCATATCATCAGATAATAAATTTAGCAGAGAGAAGACAAGATGTGGAAGGGCCCTGACTGCTTCCTTTAGGTATTTGATGTATTTTCATACTTTGTTTATTTAGGTATTTGTAAATTCAGGTGGAGTGGGGCTAGGTTCAATCTATATGGCCAGCAGTTAACAGAGACAACTAATTACAGAAATACCAGAGTAACAAAGTATGATTTAATTAAAAAAATTTTTTTTGTTTATTAGTAGAACTGTTCAATAAAGGAATTCCTTCTCTCAGGAGGTAGTGAGTCAGTTCTCTGTGATTCCCTGTGCACAAGCCTGGAATGGACAATCACTTAGAGGACTCTGGAAAAATGGACGTAAAACTCAGTTGAGGGAAGATGGATGTTGGACTATTTCTTCTTTTGATAATTTCCAATATTGACAGTCAAATGCCATTTGAGATTTTATTACTCTGTGAGTTAAAACATAATTACATATACTATATTTTAAAAATTGAAAATAAAAGAACCCTATTGTACTACATGGTGATTATAGTTAATGACAACACATCATATTCTTAAAAGTGACTAACAGAGTAGATTTTGTGTTCTCACCGCAAAAAAATGATAAAGATGTGAGTTAATTTATACATTAATTAGGTTGATTCAGGCATTCTACAATGTATACATATTTAAAGCCATTATGTTTTACATAATATACACAATTTTTGTCACTAAAATTAAATCTAAAAATGTTAAAACTTAAAAAAATAAAATAAAAAATATTATATGTATATTTTACAACAAAAATGAGAAATATTTATAAACTCATAACAATTTTTAAAATACGTGAATTAAATTTTATCTAAATTAAACTTTTATGCTTCAAAGGATACTATCGATAAAGTGAAAACAATACCTCAAAATGACAGAAAAATTTTTCAAGCCATATATCTGATAATGTTTCAGTACCTCAAATATATTTTGAACTCTTACAACTCAAAAATTGAAACACAAATAGCCCAATTAAAAGTGGGCATCGTGGCCAGTCGTGGTGGCTCATGCCTGTAATCCCAGCACTGTGGGAGGCCGAGGCAGGCGAATCACCTGAGGTCAGGAGTTTGAGACTAGCCTGGCCAACATGGTGAAACCCTGTCTCTACTACAAATACAAAAATTAGCCGGGTGTGGTGGTGCATGCCTGCAGTCCCAGTTACTCAGGAGGCTGGGGCAGGAGAATCGCTTGATCCCAGGAGACAGAGGTTGCAGTGAGCCAAGATGGTGCCACTGCACTTCAGCCTGGGCGACAGGGTGAGACCCTGTCTCAAAATAAATAAATAAATAAAAATAAAAATAAAAAAATTTTAAAAAGTGGGCATCGCATTTGAATACATATTTCTCCAAGGAAAATATATGAATGGCAATCAGCATATCAGAAAAACTGCAACATTATTAGTCACCAGGGATATGCAAATCAAAACTGCAATGATCTATTACTCCACACCTAGCAAGATAGCTATAAACAAAAAGACAGAAAATAATGTGTATTGGAAAGGATAGGGGGAAATTGGAATTATTATATATTTCTCATTGAAATGTAAACTGGTGGAACTGCTTTAGAAAAAGTTTGCCAGTTCTTCAAAAGCTATATATTAAGTTATCATAGGACCAAGCAATTCTACTCATATATATATATATGAGTACATATATATGAGTACATATATATATGAGTACATATATATATCAGTATACATATATGAAACATATGTTCACACAAAACTTGTACTTAATATTTATATGATAATTATTTACAATAGCTAAAATATAGAACCTAAACATCCATCCACTGATGAATGGAAAAATGAATTGTGGTACATTCATACAAAAAATATTATTCAGCTATAAAAAGAATAAAGCACTGATTCATGCCACAATATAAATCAGCCTCAGAGATAATATGCTAACTGAAAGAAGCCAGACATAAAAGGCCATGTAGCTATGATTCCACCTACAACAAATATCCAGAGTAAGCAGATTTATAAAAACATAAAGTATATTAGTAATTGCCAGGTCTGGGGGAAATTGGGGAGTGAGTGCCAATAGTTATGGGGTTTCTATCAGAGGTAATGAAACTGTTCTGCCATTAGATAGTGGTAATAGTTTCAAAACTTGTGATTATACCAAAAGGCACTGAATGGTACACCTTAAATACATAAATGTTATGGGTTGTAAATTATAACTCAATAAAAAATAACAAAAATAATAAACATTATAAATACTTAAAACTTCAGAAAACAATTTATTGGAGGAAAGGGAAAGAGAAGAGCAAATGTAAAAAGGATTTTTTTATTGCAAATTTAATAAAATGAAGGTGAAATACAGGGTGCAGTTAGGGTTGAATAGCAACCCATATTCTACTTGGTTTTGCTTTTAATGGGAGACAATAAAGGTGTTCTTATGCTTAATTAATTTGGAGACTAGAGGAACATTTTGAATACTTAGAAAAAAAGAATGAGTTAATTGATAGAGTATGGCCTTCAGGTTTTGGAAGGAGACGCAGCCTAAAATAACACTGGTGGAATTAGCTTTCGATGAAGGAAGAGACACTGCTTTTTCTAAAATTAGAGGAAAGGAGGAGTGGATAGACCAAGGTATAAAAATAGCACAGAATCCTCTGGTTAAAATGGAAATTCTCACTTAATTGATATTTTTCTACATTAAATAGAAGTTAGTTTTGTACTCAAAGTAAGAATGGATATTGGTGAGAAGGCTTGAAGAGAGTGAAAAAGTCTATAATAATTATTTGGGTTAACTAAAAGAGGAAATGATTAAAGAATATTAAAAAGATTGATAAGCAGCTCCTAGCAGCTCTGATGTGCAAGTTGTCATTTGAAAAAAATATTTTGTAGAAGAACTAATTTGTACATTTGCACAATTATAAACACCTAAGCTCCTTGATATAGGAGAAGAGAAGACAAATTTTAAGACTTTTTCCAAATTTAGTGACTAATAGGGTAAACATGATAGAAAGAACACGATGGTACTCAAAAGAATATTTTGGCAATTGACCATTGCATTCATAGTGGGAGAAAGCAAATTCAGTTCAGAGCTGATGGACTAAGATAAAGAAAATCACAATAGCCTCAGAGAGCTGGTGTAATGGGAGGGAGCGAGTTGGAAAAAAGTAGAAGGTCATGATCACATAGTAAGATATTGAACTTCAGACATCCTGTGGTGTAGCCATGGGAGTAGCCTGCTTACATCCAATACAGGTGAATGTTTGGGAAGTCAAGGACCTGTGAGGAAAATGAGTGGTTTATGGACTTTAAAGTCATCCAAGAAAATGGGTAAAGTAAAAACAGAGAGGATAATTGACAAATAAGTAAGAATATCCTTTAGATTGACAGATCATCACCATCACCATCATCATCTGACAAACACTAATATAGCTCTTTATTAAGTACTGTTCTAAGCACTTCACAGATACTATGTTATATAATGCTCAAAATCTCCCTATTAAAAATATACTATTGTTGAACTTCATACATGAAAACAGAGACACAAGAATATTGAATAACTTGTATAGAATTACACTGTAAATAAGTAAAGGAATTGAGATTAAAGTACAAATAATATGTTTCCATAATTCATTATTTTGCCACTACACAATGGTACCTGGACACTGGACAAAGAAAAGGAGAGGTTGGACTATGGGGATTACTAACAATATAAAGTATTAAGTGTGTAAGCCATGAGATTAGTAACAGCCATTTGAGAAGGCCAAAAGTAAAATGATGTTTCTTGAAAAGATCTGGGTTTCGATTAAGACAAGGAACTGGTAGCAGGGAACGTTTGGGCCCCATCTACATCGCTTTGGTACTCACCGATTTATTTCTGGGGCCAGGAGCATGAGGAATTAATAACCTGGGAAGCAACTCTTTTGGTAGGCAGAATAAAGGCACCACAAAATATTCACATTTTAATTCCAGGAACCTCTGAATATGTTAAGTTATACAAATAACGTAAAACAAGGTTTCTAATCAGCTAACCTTCAGACTGGCACACGATCCTGAATTATCTGGGTGGGCCTGGATGTAATCACAAAGTCCTCATAAGTGGAAGACGAAGGCAGAAGAGAGAGAATCAAAGAGATGTTAGTATTAAAAGGACTTGACCTGATGTTGCTGGCTTTGAAGATGGAGGAAGAGTCCTATGAACCTTCAAGACAAGCTTCTAGAATCTGGAAAATGGAAGGCAATGTGTCCTCCTCTAAAGCCACCAGAAAGAAATACAGTCAGGCTGACAACTTGATTTTAGTTCAGTGAGACACATATCAGACTTCTGACCTGCAGAATTGTAAGATAATGATAATCATGATGATGATAGTAAGGATAATAGTACTAAATTTGTTTTGCTATAAGCCACTACGTTTGTGGTGATTTGTTAAAGCAGCCATGAAAAACCATTACAACCCTAAATCAGCTATGGACAGAAATTAGAAGATGATCCCTCCATCTTCCTCTTCCTTGTGTGAGACAACCGAGATGGGTTCTATACAATCTTCAAGAGGGCTCTAGCAAGGTTCAGTATCACTTACCCACATCTTAACCTGCTAATTAAAACACTCTATTAACTTTCTTCCTTTCTCTATCTCACTTCTCTTCTTTCTTACTGGTATTTTATTATTATTTTACTTTAAGTTCTGGGATACACGTGCAGAACGTGAAGGTTTGTCACACAGGTATACACATGCCATGGTGGTTTGCTGTGCTCATCAACCAGTCATCTACATTAGGTATTTCTCCTAATGCTATCCCTCCCCTAGTTCTCCACCCCCAGACAGGCTCCAGTGTGTGATGTTCCTCTCCCTGTGTCCATATGTTCTCATTGTTCAACTCCCACTTATGAGTGAGAACATGCAGGATTGGTTTTCTGTTCCTGTGTTAGTTTGCTGAGAATTATGGCTTCCACCTTCATCCATGTCCCTGCAAATGACATAAACTCACCCTTTTTTATGGCTGCATACTATTCCATGGTATATATGTGCCACATTTTATTTATGCAGTCTATCATTGATGGGCATTTGGGTTGGTTCCAAGTCTTTGCTATTGTAAACAGTGCTGCAATAAACATATGTGTGCATATGTCTTTATAGGAGAAGGATTTATAGTCTTTTGGGTATATACCCAGTAAGGGGGTTGCTGAGTCAAATGATATTTCTGGTTCTCGATCCTTGAAGAATTGCCATACTGTCTTCCACAATAGTTGAACTAATTTACACTTCAACCAACAGTGTAAAAGCGTTCCTATTTCTCCACATCCTCTTCAGCATCTGTTGTTTCCTGTCATTTTAATGATTGCCATTCTAACTGGTGTGAGATGGTATCACATTGTGGTTTTGATTTGCATTTCTCTAATGATCAGTGATGATGAGCTTTTTTTCATATGTTTCTTGGCCACATAAATTTCTTCTTTTGAGAAGTATTTGTTCATATCCTTTGCCCACTTTTTGATGGGATTTTTTTCTTGTAAATTTGTTTAAATTCCTTGTAGATTCTGGATATTAGCCCTTTGTCAGATGGACAGAGTGCAAAAATTTTCTCCTATTCTGTAGGTTGCCTGTTCACTCTGATGATATTCTTTTGCTGTGCAAAAGCTCTTTAGTTTAATTAGATCTCATTTGTCAATTTTGGCTTTTGTTGCCATTGCTTTTAGTGTTTTAGTCATGAAGTCTTTGCCCATGCCTATGTCCTGAATGGAATTGCCTAGGTTTTCTTCTAGGGTTTTTATGGTTTTAGGTCTTATGTTTAGGTCTTTAATCCATCGTGAGTTAATTTTTGTATAAGATGTAAGGAAGGGGTCCAGTTTCAGTTTTCTGCATATGGCTGGCCAGTTTTCCCAACACCATTTATTAAATAGGGAATCCTTTCCCCATTTCTTGTTTTTGTCAGGATTGTCAAAGATCAGATGGTTGTAGATTTGTGGTGTGATTTCTGAGGCCTCTGTTCTGGTCCATTGGACTATATCTGTTTTGGTATCAGTACCATGCTGTTTTGGTTACTGTAGCCTTGTAGTATAGTTTGAAGTCAGGTAGCATAATACCTCCAGCTTTGTTCATTTTGCTTAGGATTGTCTTGGCTATACAGGCTCTTTTGTGGTTCCATATGAAATTTGAGGTAGTTTTATCTAATTCTGTGAAAAAGGTCAATGGTAGCTTGATAGGGATAGCATTGAATCTATAAATTACTTTGGCAAATAAATGGATGGAAGAACATTTACTAAGCAAATAGATAGCAAAAAAAAGCAAGGGTCACAATCCTAGTCTCTGATAAAAGAGACTTTAAACCAACAAAGATCAAAAAAGACAAAGACGAGCATTATATAATGGTAAAGAGATCAATGCAACAAGAAGAGCTAACTCTCCTAAATATATATGCACCAAATACAGGAGCATCCAGATTCATAAAGCTAGTTCTTAGAGCACTATGAAGAGACTTAGACTCCCACACAATAATACTGGGAGACTTTACCACCACACTGTCAATATTAGACAGATAAATGAGATAGAAAATTAACAAGGATATTCAGGACTTGAACTCAGCTCTGGACCACATGGACCTAATAGACATCTACAGAACTCTGCACCCCAAATCAAAGGAATATACATTCTTCTCTGCACCACATCACACTTATTTTAAAATTGACCACATAATTGGAAGTAAAACACTCCTCAGCAAATGCAAAAGAATGGAAATGATAACAGTTTCTCAGACCACAGTGCAATCAAACTAGAACTCAGGATTAAGAAATTCACTCAAAACCTCACAACTACAAGGAAACTGAACAACCCATTCCTGAATGACTACCGGGTAAATAACGAAATTAAAGCAGAAATAAATAAGTTCTTTGAAACCAATGAGAACAAAGGTACAATGTATCAGAATCTCTGGGACACAGCTAAAGTAGTGTTTAGAGGGAAATTAATAGCACTAAATGCCCACAGAAGAAAGCAGGTACTTCCTTTTTTAAAATGATTTTTCCATAGGTTACTGGGGAACAGGTGGTGTTTGGTTACATGAGTAAGTTCTTTAGCGGTGAGTTGTGAGATCTTGGTGCACGCATCACCCAAGCAGTATACACTGCACCCTATTTGTAGTCTTGTGTTCTTTGTCCCCCTTCCCCCTTTCCCCCTATGTCCCTGAAATCCATTGTGTCATTCTTATGCCTTTGCATTTTCATAGCTTAGCTCCTACATATCAGTGATCACATACAGTGTTCGGTTTTCTATTCCTCAGTTACTTTAATTAATATAATAATCTCCAATCTCATCCAGGTCACTGTGAATGTCATTAATTCATTCCTTTTTATGGCTGAGTTGTATTCCATCATATATACATAGCACAGTTTCTGTATCCCCTTGTTGATTGACTGGCACTTGGGTTGGTTCTACAATTTTGCAATTGCAAATTGTGCTACTATAAACATGCATGGGCTAGTATCTTTTTCGTAAAATGACTTATTTTTCTCTGGGTAGATATCCAGTAGTGAGATTGCTAGATCAAATGTTAGTTCTACTTTTAGTTCGTTAAGGAATATCCAGTGTTTTTCATAGTGGTTGTACTAGTTTACATTCCCACCAGCAGTGCAGAAGTGTTCCCTGATCACCACATCAATGCCAACATCTACTGTTTTTTGATTTTTTTATTATGGCCATTCTTGCAGGAGTAAGGTGGTATCACATTGTGGTTTTGATTTGAATTTCTCTGATCATCAGTGATGTTGAGCATTTTTTCATATGCTTGTTGGCCATTTTTATATCTTCTTTTGAGAATTGTCCATTTATGTCCTTAGCCAACTTTTTGATGGGATTGTTTGTTCTTTTCTTGCTTATTTCTTTGAGTTTGTTGTATATTCTCAATATTACTCTTTCGACATATGTATAGATTGTGAAGATTTTTCCCCCATTCTCTGGGTTGTCTGTTTACTGTGGACTGTTCCTTTTGCTGTGCAAAAGCTCTTTAGTTTAATAAAGTCTCAGCTATTTACCTTTGTTTTAATTGCATTGCCTTTTGGGTTCTTGGTCAAGAAATCCTTGCCTAAGCCAATGTCTGGGAGGGATTTTTTTCTGTTTTTTTATAGAATTTTTATAGTTTCTTAGATTTAAGTCCTAATCCATCTTGAGTTGATTTTTGTATAAGGTGAGAAATGAAAATTCAGTTTTATTCTCCTACATGTGGCAAGCCAATTATCTCAGGATCATTTGTTAAAAAGAGTATCCTCTACCCACTTTATGTTTTTGTTTGCTTTGTCAAAGATCAGTTGCTGTAAGTATTTGGTTAATTTCTACATTCTTTCTTCTGTTCCATTGGTCTACGTGCGTATTTTTATACCAGTACCATGCTGTTTTGGTGACTATGAACTTATAGTATAGTTTGAAATCAGGTAATGTGATGCCTCGAGATTTGCTCTTTTTGCTTATTCTTGCTTTGGCTATGCAGTTTTTTTGGTTCCATATGAATTTTAGAATTTTTTTCCAATTCTGTGAAAAATGATAGTGATATTTTGATTGAAATTGCATTGAATTTGGCAGTAGGCTCATTTTCACAATATTGATTCTACTCATCCATGAACATGGAATATATTTCAATTTGTTTGTTCATCTATTATTTCTTTCAGCAGTGTTTTGTCATTTTCCTTGTAGAAGCCTTTCACCTCCTTGGTTATGTGTATTTCTAAGTATTTTATTTTATTTGCAGCTATTGTAAAAAATATTGAGTTCTTGATTTGATTCTCAGCTTGGTCACTGTTGATGTATAGAAGAGCTACTGATTTGTGTACATTAATTTTGCATCTGGAAACTTTGCTAAATTCTCTTATCAGTTCTAGGAGCTTTCCAGATGAGTCTTTAAGGTTTTTGAGGTAAATGATCATATCATAAGCAAACAGTGACAGTTTGACTTCCTCTTTACTGATTTGGATGTCCTCTCTTGTTTGATTGCTCTGGCTAGGACTTCCAGTAGTATCTTGAAGAGGAGCTTTGAGAGTGGGCATCCTTGTCTTGTTTCAGTTCTCAGAGGGAATGCTTTCAACATTTCCCCATTCAGTATTGTCTTGGCTGTGGGTTTCTCATAGGTGGCTTTTATTACAGTGAGTTATGTCTCTTGTATGCCAATTTTGCTGAGAGTTTTAATCATAAAGGATGCTGGATTTTGTCTAATGCTTTTTCTGCATCTATTGAGATGATCATGTAATTTTTTTTTGTTTTAAATTCTGTTGATGTGGTGTATCCCATATATTGACTTGCATATGTTAAACCATCCCTGCATCCCTGGTATGAAACCCACTTAATCATGGTGGATTATCTTTTTGATATGTTGTTGGATTTGGTTGGCTAGTATTTTGTTAAGGATTTTAGCATCTATATACATTAGGTTTGTTGGTCTGTGGTTTTCTTTTTTGGTTATGTCCTTTCCTGGTTTTGGTATTAGAGTGATACTGGCTTCATAGAATGATTTAGGAGGGTTCCCTCTTCCTCTATCTTGTGGAATAAAGTCAAAAGGATTGGTACCAATTCTTCTTTGAATGTTTGGTAGAATTCTGCTGTGGATCCACTTGATCATGGACTTTTTTTGTATGTTGGTAGTTTTTTAATTACCATTTCAATCTCGCTGCTTGTTATTAATCAGTTCAGGGTATCTAATTGTTCCTGATTTAAGCTACAAGGGTTATATGTTTCCTGGAATTTATCCATATTTTCTAGGTTATCTAGTTCATGCATGTAAAGGTGTTCATAGTAGCTTTGAATGATCTTTTGTATTTCAGTGGTGTCAGTTGTAATATCTCCCCCTGCCCCCCCCCTTTTTTTTTTTTTGAGACAGCTTCTCCTTCTGTCGCCCAGGCTGGAGTGCAGTGGCATGATCTTGGCTCACTGCAAGCTCCGCCTCCCGGGTTCATGCCATTCTCCTGCCTCAGCCTCCCAAGTAGCTGGGACTACAGGTGCCCGCCACCACGCCTGGCTAATTTTTTTTGTACTTTTAGTAGAGACGGGTTTTCACCATGTTAGCCAGGATGGTCTCGAACGCCTGACTTTGTGATCCACCCGCCTCAGCCTCCCAAAGTGCTGGGATTAGAGGTGTGAGCCACCGTGCCCGGCCTCCCCTTTCATTTTCTATTGAGCTTATTTGGATTTTCTCTCTTTTTTTCTTGGTTAATCTTGCTGATGGTTTATCAATTTTATTCATTGTTTCAAAGAACCAGCTTTTTGTCTCATTTATCTTCTGGATATTTTTGTTTCAATTTCATTTATTTCTGCTCTGTTCTTGGTTATTTTCCTTCTTTTGCTAAGTTTGGGTTTGGTTTATTCTTGTTTCTCTAGTTCCTTGAGGTGTGACCTTAGATTGTCTGTGCTCTTTCAGTCTTTTTGATGCAGGCTTTTAGGGATATAAATTTTCCTCTTAGCACCACCTTAGCTGTATCCCAGAGGCTTTGATAGGTTGTGTCACTATTGTCCTTCAGCACAAAGAAATTTTTAATTTCCATCTTGATTTTATTTTTGACCCAATGATCATTCAGGAGCAGGTTATTTAATTTGCATGTATTTGCATGGTTTTGAAGGTTCCTTTTGGGGTTTATTTCCAGTTTTATTCCACTGTGGTCTGAGAAAATGCTTGATACAATTTCAATTTTCTTACATTCATTGAGGCTTGTTGTGAGGCCTATCATATTGTCTATCTTGGAGAAATTTCCATGCACTATTCAGTAGAATGTATATTCTGTGATTGTTGGATGGAATGTTCTATTTCTATCTGTTAAATCCATTTGTTCCAAGGTATAGTTCAAATCTATTGTTTCTTTGTTGACTTTCTATCTTGATGGCCTCTCTAAAGCTTTCAGTGGAGTATCGAAGTCCCCCAGTATTATTGTGTTGCTGTCTATCTTATTTCTTAGGTATATTATTAATTGTTTTCTAAATTTCAGAGCTCCAGTGTTAGGTGCATATATGTTTAGGATTGTAATAGTTTCCTATTGGACAAGGTCTTTTATTATATAATATCCCACTTTGTCTTTTTTAACTTCTGTTTTGCTTTAAAGTTTTTTTGTCTGATATTACAATAGCTACTCCTTTTCACCTTTAGTGTTCATTTGCATGAAATGTCTTTTTCTACCCCTTTACTTTAAGTTTATGTGAGTTCTTATGTTAGGTGAGTCTCTTGAAGGCAGCAGATGGTTGGTGAATTCTTTTTTTTTTTTTTTTTTTGAGACGGAGTATTTAGAGATGGGGTTTCACTATGTTGCCCAGGCTGGTCTCAAACTTCTGAGCTCAGGTAATCTGCCCGTCTTGGCCTCCCAAAGTGCTAGGATTATGGGCGTGAGCCACCTCACCTGGCTGGTTGGTGAATTCTCATTCATTCTGCAGTTTTGTATCTTTTAAGTGGAGCATTTAGGCCATTTACATTCAATGTTATGATTGAGATGCGAGGCACCATTCCATTCATTGTGCTATTTTTTTTACTGTGTACCTTGGTTTTTTGTTTTTGTTTTTAATTTTTATTTATTTATTTTGAGATGGAGTTTTGCTTTTGTTGTCCAGGCTGGAGTGTAATAATGTGATCTGGGCTCACCACAACCTCTACCTCCTGGGTTTAAGTGATACTCCTGCCTCAGCCTCCTGAATAGCTGGGATTACAGGCACGCACCACCATGCCTGGCTAATTTTGTATTTTTAGTAGAGATGGGGTTTCTCCATGTTGGTCAGGCTGGTCTCAAACTCCCGACCTCAGGTGATCCACCCACCTTAGCCTCCCAAAGTGCTGAGATTACAGGCATGAGCCATCGGGCCCAGCCTTGTTTTTTAAATTGTATTTTTGTTTTATAGGTCCTGTGAGATTTATGCTTTAATGAGGTTCTGCTTTGATGTGTTTCCAGGATTTGTTTCAAGATTTAGAGCTCCTTTTAGCAGTTCTTGTAGTAGTGCCTTGGCAGTGGTGAACTCTCTCAGCACTTTTTTTTTGTCTGAAAAAGACTGTATCTTTCTTTCATATATGAAGCTTAGTTTTACTAGATACAAAATTCTTGGCAGATAATTGTTTTGCTTGAGGAGGCTGAAGATTGGACCCTAATTCCTTCTAGCTTGTAGTGTCTGTGCTGACAAATCTGCTGTTAATCTGATAGGTATATTTTTATTGGTTACCTGGTGCTTTTGCCTCATAGCTCTTAAAAATCTTTCCTTCATCTTAACTTTAGATAACCTGAAGACAATGTGCTTAGGAAATAATTTTTTTGTGTGATGAATTTTCCAGGTATTTTTTGTGCTTCTTGCATTTTGACGTCTAAGTCTCTAGCAAGGCCAGATAATTTTTCCTTGATTATTCCCCCAAGTATTTTTCCAAGCTTCTAGATTTCTCTTTTTTCTCAGGATTGATTATTCTTAGGTTTGGTCATTTAACATAATCTCAGACTTCTTAGAGGCTTTGTTCATATTTTCTTATTCTTTTTTCTTTGTCTTTGTTAGATTGGGTTAATTCAAAGACCTTGTCTTTGAGCTCTGAAATTCTTTCTTCTACTTGTTCAATTCTATTGCTAAGATTTTCCAGATAATTTTGCATTTCTATAAGTGTCCATTGTTTTCTGAAGGTTTGATTGCTTTTTATTTATGTTATCTATTTCATTGAATATTTCTCCCTTCATTTCTTGTATCATTTTCTTGATTTCCTTACATTGGGCTTGGCCTTTCTCTGGTGCCTCCCTGATTGTTTTAATAACTAATATTTTCAATTCCTTTTCAGATAAATCAGGGATTTCTTCTTTGTTTTGATTCATCACAGGTGAGCTAGTGTGATTTTTAGGGGTGTGTTAAAGAGTCTTGTTTTGCAATATTACCAGAGTTAGTTTTCTGGCTTCTTCTCATTTGAGTAGGCTCTGTCAGAGAGAAGGTCTAGGACTGAAGGCTGTTGTTCATATTCTCTTGTCCCATGGGGTATTCCCTTGATGTAGCATCCCCCTCCCTTTTCCTATGGATGTGGCTTCCTGAGAGCTGAGCTGCAGTGATTGTTATGTCTCTTCTGGATCTAGCCACCCAGCAAGTCTACCAGGCTCTGGGCTGGAACTGGGGGTTGTCTGCACTGAGTCCTGTGATCTGAATCATCTGTGGGTCTCTCAGCCATGAATAACAGCACCTCTTCCAGTGGAGACTGCAGAGGGGTGAAATGGACTCTGTGAAAGTTCTTAGCTTTGGTGGTTTCATGCACTATTTTTGTGTTGGTTTACCTCCTGCTGGGAGGTAGCCCTTTCCAGAGAGCATCAGCTGCAGTAGTATGGAGAGAAATAGGTGATGGGTGGGGCCCCAGAACTGTCCAGTGTATATGCCCTTTGTCTTCAGTTACCAGGGTGGGTAAGGAAGGACTGTTAGGTGGGGACACAGCTAAGCATGGCTGAGCTCAGATGCTCCTTGGGTGGGTCTTGCAGCGGCTAATGTGGGGATCAGGCTGAGGTTCAAGGTAAATAAAGTTATAATCCCAGGAGGACTGTGGCTGTCTCTCTTGTGTCATGTAGGTTGTCAGGGAAGTGAGGGAAAGCCAGCAGTCACAGGCTTTACCCAGCTTCCATGCACTCTGAAGGGCCGGTCTCACTCCCACCGTGCCACCCCCCACCCCAAATAAAATAGCACTGAATCTGTTTCCAGGCAGTGGGCAAGCAGAGTTGAGAACTTGCCCCAGACTACCTGTCTCCCATCTGGAAAAGCAAGTATGGATTTTCTTCTCCTGCCTGTGGATTCTGCACACTGGATTCACTCCCTCCCTGAGTTCTGGCCAGGAGGTTTCTCAATCAGTTTAAATTGTTACAAAATTCAGCTGGAGAAGTCCTTCTCCCTGTGGCCTTTTCCCAGCACCTCTGGCTGCCCTCTCAAAGGATCCTTGTGAAGCCGGGCAAAAACGGCCTGCTTGGGGACCCAGCAAACTCACAGGGCTTTTCTCACTGCTTCCTCTACCTTCGTATTTTGCTCAGCTCTCTAAATTGTCTCAGCTCCAGGTAATATCCGAATCTTCTTTCATAATCTAGACCTTCATTTTCTCCAGTGGGGGTTTGTGTTTGGGGGTGGAAGATCTCACTTTCCCACTTCTGCAGTTTGGGCACTGACATTATTTGGTGTGTTGCCTGGGTTCTGAAGGAGCAATCCCCTTCTTTCAGAGGGGCTGTGGATCCTCTTGGGCATCCTGGTTTATTCCTGCAGTCGTTCTGGAATTAAAATTCATAATGCAATCCTCCATACACTGTTCTGTCCATCTAAATGAGAGCTGCAATCTCTTCCTGCCTCCTGTCTGCCATGATGGGATCACTTTCTTAACAAACTACTTGCACATTATTCTTTAGGACTGACTGCTGCTGGGTGAGACTAACCTAGGGCAGAGATTAAAGAAAAGTTTTATAAAATTCAAGAAGATGTAAGGGACATTTTTTTCCCTATGAAGTGAGAATTTCTAATAGAAGATATCTTTAAGGAGGATTGCAAAGAGATAATGAGACACATTTCTAGGATATTTAAAATTATACATATTTGGATAATTTTTCAGGGATATGGGTAGTGCTTATTCACTTATTAAAACATAACTATTTAAATAGAATTAGTTTTTAAAATATATTAATATAATATTGCCTCATCTGTTAAATATCAAGGAAATGGTCACTATGTAATTTTTATGAAAATACACTATTTCTTTTTAAATAAACTGTTCCTTTGAACTTTGCAAACTGACATGAAAAGTGAGTTCTGTTATTATATACTTAACCATCTTTCTAAATTGTTCTTAATTGCATAAATCCTAATTTAGGACACTACTGTCACCTTAAAAATACAGATACATCTGATATTTAGGTGAAAAACTAAATATTAAACTCATTTTTGACCACAGAGATATAACTACTTGATTTATATTAATAATCACATTTTAATAAGTTAATTTAACCTCTTCATAGACCATGTAGGAGTTTTAAGAGTTTCAGTTTAAGTAGAAACTCAACTTACCTTTCCTATTAATTATTATGATTGAAACTCTGGTTAAAAACGTTGACTTTTGGAGTCAGTCAAAAGTGCATTTTTAAATTTAGCATATAATATACATGTAGTAATTGGTTCTGTTCAACAGACTTCAAAAATATTTTTATGTCAAGATGGTGAAAGAGTGGTGGTTGAAAAGCTGTATTAGAGAGAAAACAAATTGACACTTCTATAATCTCCTTCCTCACCATCATAACTACACTCATACTGTTCTATCATATGTCAGAAATGGATAAATAGGCAAGATCTAACAAGAGGAATGGGGTGGGGAGATATGGCATTCTTGAGTGAAAATCTTCTTTTAAGAATGATTAAACATTCTGTGACAGAATGTTTGGTAATATTTAAAAGACACAGTTGAAAATCTTAGGGAGAACGAAAGCATCAGAAATTGAGTCAGGGAAAAGAAGATCACAAAAAATAAGGGAATGGGATGAGCCTATAAGAGATGACATATTTGTGGTAAAAATAAATTTCACGAGGAAAAAAGAGAAGACTATTTAGAACTGGTAGCTATTTGAGTTCATACATTAAGAGGCAGAAAATCATTATCCTTTGACACTCAAGAGTACTATCGGCATGATAACCATATTTTCCAAACTTCTAATTGGAACACATAAAATGATAAATATGAATATATCCATAAAGCAAATGAGATAGGATATTTGAAATTCATATGCTTTTCAGAAATCCAGATTACCACAGTTATGGAGGATAACAGCAACAGAACATATACTTCTTAACCACATATACGTGAACCATGGGAGGATTGAGAGGACTATCACAAGTGAAGTTTGCAGTATGATGCAAGAGAGTACTTAATTCTGTAGAATGAACTTTGGCTGCCTCAAAGAAAATTCAGACATACCTGAACTTCAAAAATATCTAAGATGTGAATAAGGAAGAAAAAGAATAAGGAATGATGTATTTTAAGGGATTGGTTAGTCCATCACAGTAGTAACTTCAGCATGTGGGAAGCAGGACTCTCAGAAAATATTTGCTGGATGTGTGTTTCAAGGGCTAGGGGGCAGGTGAAATAGAACATAGATATGAAACACCACTCAACTAAGAATTGTCTTAATGATTGGCAATGTGTTTTCAGCCACCTTACAATGATTTATATTTTAAATGACTTCTGTTTGTTGTACATCTATGTCACAATGAAATGGGCACAATACTTTATATGATGATATTTGGGCATAATTTCTGAACAGAACTGGAAACAAAATCATTAAAACATGGAAAATATATTATTAAGGCCCTAGTCTTCCTTTGTTTTTCATCCATTTTGTCTATTCACTTACCCCATTCTACCATATTACAGTCTCTATCTCAGTACTGTCATGTTGCCTGACATATCACTCATGTGTGAGAGGAAATAAATCTTATGAAAGAATTCATAGTTAAAAATAATTATAGAACCCTTCTTATTTTCAGTAAAAGCTTTATTTTTGTAATAATATACCCTAGGTGGAAAGATAAAATTAAATACTGAATTTGTAGCTGTAGATTTTTTCTGTGCTGCTGCATACAAACAAACATGGGTGGATTTTGTGAATCATAATATAAGAGTATTTATTAAACTACATCTATCTTTGAGGCTTGCACTGCTCATGTAAATTCAAAGTTTCAGCTTGCTTTATCATGCAGCTAACAAGGTGGTTTTTTTGTTTCCTTTTTTTTTTTTTTTAAGTTTATTTTAGCCAGGTGCTGTGGCTCACGCCTGTAATCCTAGCATTTACGGAGGCTGAGGCGGGCGGATCATGAGGTCAGGAGATCGAGACCATCCTGGCCAACATGGTGAAACCCCATCTCTACTAAAAATGCCAAAAAAAAATAGCTGGGTGCGGTGGTGCATGCCTATAGTCTCAGCTACTCTGGAGGCTGAAGCAGGAGAATCGCTTGAACCCGGGAGGTGGAGGTTACAGCGAGCCAAGACCATGGCACTGCACTCCAGCCTGAGTGAGAGTGAGACTCTGTCTCAAAAAGAAAAAAAAATAGTATTTTAAGTTGAGGGGTACATGCACTGGTTTGTTACATAGGTAAACCTGTGTCATGGGGAGATTGTTGTAAAGATTATTTAATCACCCAGGTATTCAGCCTAGTACACAATAGTTATTTTTCCTGATCCTCTCCTTCCTCCTATCCTCTATTCTCCAAAAGGCCCCAGTGTATGTGGTTCCCCTCTATGTGTACATGTGTTTTCATCATTTACCTCACACTTATAAGTGAAAACATGCAATATTTGGTTTTCTGTTCCTGTGTTAGTTTTCTAAAGATAATGGCCTCCAGCTCCTTCTACGTCCCTGCCAAGAAAATGATCTCGTTCTTTTTGATGGTTGCACAGAATTCAATGGTGTATATGTACCACATTTTTTAAATCTAGTCTATTATTGATGGGCATATAGGTTGGTTCCCTGTCTTCACTGCTGTGAATAGTGCTGCAATGAACATACACATGCATGTGTTTTTATAACAGAACAATGTATATTCCTTTGGGCATATACCCAGTACTGGAATTGCTGGGTCGAATATTTCTGTCTTCAGCTTTTTGAGGAATTGCCACACTGTATTCCACAATGGATGAAGTACGTTATACTGCACCAACAGTGTATAAGTGTCTCTTTTCTCCACAACCTCAGCACCATCTGTTAGTTTTTGACTTTTTATTATAATAACCTTCTGACTAGTGTGAGATGGTATCTTATTTAGGTTTTGATTTAAATTTCTCTAATAATTAGTGATGTTGAGCTTCTTTTCATGTGCTTGTTGACCACATGTATGTTTTTGTTTGAAAAGTGTCTGTTCGTGTCTTTGCCCACTTTTTTTTTTTTTTTTTTTTGAGACGGAGTCTCGCTCTGTCACCCAGGCTGGAGTGCTGTGGCGCGATCTCGGCTCACTGCAGGCTCTGCCCCCCAGGTTGAGGCCATTCTCCTGCCTCAGCCTCTGGAGTAGCTGGGACTATAGGCGCCCGCCACCACGCCTGGCTAATTTTTTGTATTTTTAGTAGAGACGGGATTTCACCGTGTTAGCCAGGATGGTCTCGATCTCCTGACCTCGTGATCCGCCTGCCTCGGCCTCCCCATTTTCTTTAAAATTTGTTGAAGATCCTTACAGATGCTGGATGTTAGATCTGTGTCAAATGCATAGTTTGCAAAAATTTTCTCCCATTCTGTAGGCTGTCTCTTTACTCTGTTGATTTTTTTTTTTTTCTGAGCAGAAACTCTTTAGTTAATTCCCATTTGACAATTTTTGCTTTTGTTGCAATTGCTTATGGCATCATCGTGAATTCTTTGCCTGTGCCTAGGTCCTGAATTGCCTAGGTTGTCTTCCAGGGCTTTTATAGTTTTGGGTTTTACATCTAAGTCTAATCCATCTAGAGTTAACTTTTTATATGGTGTAGGGAAGAGGTTTCAATTTTCAATCTTCTGCATATGGCTAGCCAGTTATTTCAGCACCATTTATTGAAGACAGAGTCCTTTTCTCATTGTTGTTTTTGTCAAGTTTGTTGAAGATAAAATGGTTGTAGGTGTGTAGCCTTATTTTGTTTTTATTTTTATTTTTATTTCTGTTCCATCGGTCTATGTGTCTGCTTTTGTGCCAGTATCATGCTGTTTAGGTTAGTGTAGCCCTGTACTACAGTTTGAAGTTCGGTAACATGATGCCTCTAGCTTTATTCTTTTTGTGTAAGATTATCTTGGCTATTCAGACTCTTTTTTGGTTCCATATGAATTTCAGAATACTTTTTCTAGTTCTGTAAAGAATCTCAGTGGTAATTTAATAGCAAAAGCATTGAATCTGTAAATTCCTTTGGGCAGTATGGCCATTTTAAGAATATTGATTCTTCCTATCCATGAGCATGAAATCATTTTCCATTTATTTGTGTCATTTCTGATTTATTTGAGCAGTGTTTTGCAGTTCTCCTTGTAGTCTTTCACCTACCTAGTTATCTGTATTTCTCAGTATTTTATTCTTTTTGTGGCAATTGTAAAAGGAAGTTTATTGCTGATTTGGCTCTTGGTTTGACTGTTGTTGGTGTATAGTAATGCTAGTGATGTTGCACATGTATGTTATATCTTTGTTCTTATTAGTTTCAATGAACTTCTTGATTTCTGCCTTAAGTTCATTATTTACCCAAAAGTCATTCAGGAGCAGACTATTCAATTGCAATTTAATTATATGGTTTTGAGTGAATCTGTTAGTCTGGATTTCTAATTTGATTGCATTTTGGTCTGAGAAACTGTTGTGATTTCAGGTCTTTTGCATATGCTGAGGGGTGATCAATTTTACACTAAGTGCCATTTGGTGATGAACAGAGTGTATATTCTGTTGTTTTGGGCTGGACAGTTCCGTAGATGTGTATCAGGGCTTCTTGATCCAGAGCTGAGTTCTGGTCCTGAATATCTTTGTTAATTTTCTGTCTTGATGATATGTTTAATGTTGTCACTAGGGTATTAAAGTCTCCCACTACGATTTTGTGGGAGTCTATGTCTCTTTGAAGGTCTCTAAGAGCTTGCTTTATAAATCTGGGTGATCCTGTGTTGGGTGCATATATACTTAAAATAGTTAGATATTCTTGTTAAATTGAAACTTTTACCATTATGGGATGCCCTTTTTATCTTTTAAAACATTTATTTCCATAGGTTTTGGGGAAACAAGTGGTGTTTGGTTACATGCGTAAGTTACTCAGTGGTGATTTGTGAAATTTTCTTTGTGGGTTTAAATTCTGGTTTGTAAGAAACTAGGATTGCAACCCTTGTTTTTTTGTTTTGTTTTGTTTTGTTTCTGTTTTCCTTTTGCTTGGTAGATTTTCTCCCATTCCTTTATTTTGAGCCTATGAGTGTCATTGCTTTTGAGATTTTTTTTTTTTTTTTTTTTGAGATGGAGTCTTGCTCTGTCACCCAGGCTGGAGTGCAGTGGCGCAAACTCGGCTCACTGCAAGCTCCGCCTCCCAGGTTCACACCATTCTCCCGCCTCAGCCTCTCCAAGCAGCTGGGACTACAGGCGCCCGCCACCACGCCCAGCTAATTTTTTTTTGTATTTTTAGTAGAGATGGGATTTCACCGTGGTCTCGATCTCCTGACCTCGTGATCCGCCCGCCTCGGCCTCCCAAAGTGCTGGGATTACAAGCGTGAGCCACCGCGCCTGGCCAAGATGGGTGTTTTGAAGAGAGCATGTAATTGGGTCTTGCTTTTTTATCCAGCTTCCCACACCGTGCCTTCTAATAGCGGCATTTAACCTATTTATTTTTAAGGCTAGTATTGATATGTGTGGATTTGATAGTGTCATCATGATGTTAGCTGGTTATTTTGCAAACTTCTTTAAGTGGTTTCTTTATACTGTCACTGGTTTGTGTACTTCAGTGTGTTTTTCTAATGGCTGGCAAAGGTCTTTTCTTTCCATATTTACTGCTTTTTTGAGGAGCTCTTTTAAAGCATGTCTAATGGTAACAAATTTCCTCAGTATTTGCTTGTATGAAAAAGATCTTATTTTTCCTTCACTTATGAAGCTTTGTTTGGCCAAATACAAAATTTTGGGATGGAATTTCTTTTCTTTAAGAATGTTGAATTTTCTTTTTCCCTTTTTTTGGGGGGGAGGGAGGGAAAGTAAGTGATATAAAATTAGATTCTTTTTTCAAAATGTTTATTTCCATAGGTTTTTGGAGATCAGGTAGTATTTGGTTACATCAGTAAGTTCTTTAGTGATGATTTGTCAGATTTTGGTGCACCCATTAGCCAAGTAGTATACAGTGAACCCAATTTGTAGTATTTTATCCCTCACCCACCTCCCATTCTTTTCCCCAAGTTCCCAAACTCCATTGTATCACTCTTATGCATTTGCATTCTCATAGTTTAGCTCCCACTTATGAGTGACAACACACAATGTGTGGTTTTCCGTTTCTGCGTTACTTTACTTTGAATAATAGTCTCTAGTTCCATCCAGGTTTCTGCAAATGCCATTAATTCCTTCTTTTGTATAACTAAATAGTATATATATATATTATATATATATAATCACAATTTTTTTATCCACTCATTGATTGATGGACATTTGGACTGGTTCCATATTTTCATAATTGCAAATTGTGCTGCTATACACATATGTGTCCAAGTATCTTTTTCATATAATGACTTTCTTTTCCTCTGGGTAGATACCCAGTAGTGGGATCACTATATTAAATGGTAGATCTATTTTTAGTTATTTAAGGAATCTCCACGCCGTTTTCCATAGTGGCTGTACTAGTTTATATTCCCACCAACAGTGTAAAGGTGTTCCCTTTCACCACATCCATGCCAACATCTATAATTCTCCCTCCCTTTTGTTTTTTTAATTATGGCCATTCTTGTAGGAGTAAGGTGTTATCACATTGTGTTTTTTATTTGCATTTCCCTGATTATTAGTGAGGTGGAGCATTTTTTTCATATCTTCCCTGGGTGGAAGATGGTTCCATGTCACTCCTGGGTGGGCTGTCGTCCTGTCTTGCTTTGCTCCATTCTCCCTGGGTCAAGTTGTTTCCTTGACTAATCCCAATCAAGTACCTAGATCTTTCATTTGAAGGGGGTGTATTTACTCACCCCTTCCATTTCTCTCTGAGAACCATGCAAACTAGCTGCCTCTAGCCAGCCATCTTGGCCAGCTCCCCTAAGATTTTATTTTGTGCTTCCGTTTCTAATCTTAAAATTTGAAATTCAATTTATTTTTGCTAAAAATTTTATATTTCAACATAAAATAATAAAAAATTAGTATTTTTACTAATTTCTCTATTTGTATCAAAGGGTAAGCATTCAAAGTTTCCCCAGGATTACCAGTTTTGTTTCTAAATAAACAGCTTATCTGTGGCCCTAATATTATTCAAGTTGATAGTGAACAAAATAACTTATATTTGCATGTCCTTGTTTTTTGGTGCTAAAATATGTAAATGAAACTTTTTATCTTCATATGCTTTAACAGTTCCATTGATGCTTTTTCTAATTCAACAATCAACAAATCACATGATAAGCTTCTCTAAATAAAATTATATCAACTATGTAGGAAATGACAGAAAAAAGGCAATGCCAAGTAGCCCTGGTGAAAGAAGATAACTGCCCTAAAATTAACTTCTATTTCCTTAAGCAAATAAAAACATAAATAAATCTGTTAAATATATAGAAATGATATGAAATTTGAGTACTTAGTTAAAAAGACAGAATCACCCTTAGCCATAGTGACCAGACGATTCTGGGTTTTGATCTCTATTACAAATTTATTTTATTTCTTATCAGTAGACACTCAGAAGTCCTGAACTAAACTCCTTGGGTGACATTTTACATTTTTAGTATTTACTGAAGTCATAATTTAGAAGTAAAATATTTTCACAAGGCAAATAGTTAAATTATCTACCAATCTCATCTATTGACATTGTTATATTAACATTTAGCTTATAAATATATGACTAAGTTAGACATATCTGAGATTCTGGGAAGATCTATCATGCAAATGGAAAACAAAAAAAGGCAGGGGTTGCAATCCTAGTCTCTGATAAAAATAGACTTTAAACCAACAAAGATCAAAAGAGACAAAGAAGGCCATTACATAATGGTAAAGGGATCAATTCAACAAGAAGAGCTAACTATCCTAAATATATATGCACCCAACACAGGAGCACCCAGATTCATAAAGCAAGTCCTGAGTGACCTACAAAGAGACTTAGACTCCCACACAATAATAATGGGAGATTTTAACACCCCACTGTCAACAATAGATCAACGAGACAGAAAGTTAACAAGGATATCCAGGAATTGAACTCAGACCTGCACCAAGCAGATCTAACAGACATCTACAGAACTCTCCACCCCAAATCAACAGAATATACATTTTTTTCAGCACCACACCACACCTATTCCAAAATTGACCACATAGTTGGAAGTAAAGCTCTCCTCAGCAAATGTAAAACAACAGAAATTATAACAAACTGTCTCTCAGACCACAGTGCAATCACACTAGAACTCAGAATTAAGAAACTGACTCAAAACCGCTCAACTACATGGAAACTGAACAACCTGCTCCTGAATGACTACCGGGTACATAACGAAATTAAGGCAGAAATAAAGATGTTCTTTGAAACTAATGAGAACAAAGACACAACACACCAGAATCTCTGGGACACATTCAAAGCAGTGTGTAGAGGGAAATTTATAACACTAAATGCCCACAAGAGAAAGCAGGAAAGATCCAAAACTGACACCCTAACATCACAATTAAAAGAACCAGAAAAGCAAGAGCAAACACATTCAAAAGCTAGCAGAAGGCTAGAAATAACTAAAATCAGAGCAGAACTGAAGGAAATAGAGACACAAAAAACCCTTCAAAAAATTAATGAATCCAGGAGCTGGTTTTTTGAAAAGATCAACAAAATTGATAGACCGCTAGCAAGACTAATAAAGAAGAAAAAAAAGAAGAATAAAATAGATGCAATAAAAAATGATAAAGGGGATATCACCACCGATCCCACAGAAATACAATCTAACATCAGAGAATACTACAAACACCTCTACTCAAATAAACTAGAAAATCTAGAAGAAATGGATAAATTCCTCGACAAATACACCCTCCCAAGACTAAACCAGGAAGAAGTTGAATCTCTGAATAGACCAATAACAGGTTCTGAAATTGTGGCAATAATCAATAGCTTACCAACCAAAAAGAGTCCAGGACCTGATGGATTCACAGCCGAATTCTACCAGAGGTACAAGGAGGAACTGGTACCATTCCTTCTGAAACTATTCCAATCAATAGAAAAAGAGGGAATCCTCCCTAACACATTTTATGAGGCCAGCATCATCCTGATACCAAAGCCTGGCAGAGACAAAACCAAAAAAGAATTTCAGACCAATATCCTTGATGAACATTGATGCAAAAATCCTCAGTAAAATACTGGCAAACCGAATCCAGCAGCACATCAAAAAGCTTATCCACCATGATCAAGTGGGCTTCATCCCTGGGATGCAAGGCTGGTTCAACATATGCAAATCAATAAATGTAATCCAGCATATAAACAGAACCAAAGACAAAAACCACATGATTATCTCAATAGATGCAGAAAAGGCCTTTGACAAAATTCAACAACCCTTCATGCTAAAAACTCTCAATAAATTAGGTATTGATGGGACATATCTCAAAATAATAAGAGCTATCTATGACAAACCCACAGCCAATATCATACTGAATGGGCAAAAACTGGAAGCATTCCCTTTGAAAACTGGCACAAGACAGGGATGCCCTCTCTCACCACTCCTATTCAACATAGTGTTGGAACTTCTGGCCAGGGCAACTGGCAGGAGAAGGAAATAAAGGTTATTCAATTAGGAAAAGAGGAAGTCAAACTGTCCCTGTTTGCAGATGACATGATTGTATATCTAGAAAACCCCA
>NW_026652282.1:98322557-98351290 GCF_009828535.3 Hylobates moloch | reverse complement strand
ACAGGAAGGGGTACATCACGCTACGGGACTGTTGTGGGGTGGGGGGAGGGGGGAGGGACAGCATTAGCAGATATACCTAATGCTACATGAAGAGTTACAGGGTGCAGCACACCAACATGGCACATGGATACATATGTAACAAACCTGCACATTGTGCACATGTACCCTAAAACTTAAAGTATAATAATAAAAAAAGATTATAAATAACAGCAACAAAAAAGAATATTGACAAGGTTTCCTTAAATTCTTGGAGCCAGTGAAAGAGAAAATAAAATAAAGATAAAATTAAAAAAAAAATTTTCCCGGTTATTGCAGATTGCTTCCGTGCTGGGGTACTTTTTCAGTACTTAGCCAGGCCATTTACAACTATGTCTTAGTCTTCACTTTATGCTTGCCAGATCACGGAGATCAGCCTGAAGTAAAAGATTAGGGTCTTCTCAGGCCTTTTCTGTTCATGATTGCACCCCTGGGCATCCTCTTGCTCCTCTCAATTTCATGATATATGCAGAAACGTTTAACAACCCTACACCTCCCCTCCATGTATCTACTTTTTCAATGTCTTTCTCCTCAGGCTTTTTTTCCATTTATTGTTTGTCCTGGCTGTAATTCATTACCTCAAGCTGCTGTGCCCAATACTTTTGCCTTTAAGTTATTTCTCTTTATAAGTGCTTTTCTAAAATTTGATTATATGTTTCTTGGAATGTGTTGCAGACTGAATTGTATGTCCCAAGATGATATGTTTAAATCCTAACTCTCATTACTTATAAACATAATCTTATTTGGAAATAAGACCTTTGCAGATGTAATCAAATTAAAATGTGTTAATACTGGATTAGGGTTAGCCCACTGAAGCTAATAACTTGTGTCCTTATAAAATGGCTATGTGAATAAACTGATATAGAGAGAATTTCATGTGAAGGTACAGGCGGAGATTGGAGTAATGTGTCTACAAGCCAAGGAATAACACCAGAAACTGGGAGACTCATGAAACAGATACTTATCTAGCGCTTTCAGAGACAAGAGGGCTTTGCTGATGCCTTAACTTTAGACTTCCAACCTCTAGAACCGTAAAAAAAATAAATTTCTGTCAACTTTCACCACAACTTTTGTGGTATCTTGTTGCAGCAGCCCCATGGAAACTAGTACGGTGTGGTTAATTTATGTTTACCTTTCCTGGGGTGAATTGAGATTTGTGGATCTTTGGATTAATAATTTTAAACCCATATTTTTAAAGAAAGTTTTGGGTGTTTCTTCAAATTTTTTTTTTACCACTTTCTGGGACTTTAAGTGCACAAAATCTACTTAATATGTTCACACAGGTCACTGAGACTTGGTATATTTGTTGAGCCTTTTTTCATTCTATGAGTCAGTTTCTACAGTGCATATCATCTTGATTTTAAGTTCAGTGTTATTTTCTTTTATCATGTCTCATTTGATGTTATTCCTGTTCAGTGAAGTTTTACTTTCAGATATAATATTTTATTTGAATTTTTAGCTTACTTAAATAAATTAAAAATACATAACACTTGTATTTTCAGTGTTAAACTTTCTTTTGTTAATTTTACAGTTTTAATTTTGAAATAATTACAGATTTTAAGAAGATTCAAAGATACTACAGAAAACTTGTTTTTGTACGTATCCCCAAGTTTCTTCCAATATTTGCATCTTATGCAAATCTGGCTCAACATAAAAGCCAGGGAATTTACGTTCCTACAATGTGTATGTGTAGCTCTGTGCAATTTTATAATATGTGTAGATTTGTGTAACCACTATTACCACAATCATGATACAGACTTTTCCATCAACACAAAGATTTCTCTTGTTCACCTCCTTTATATTTGCACCCACACCCCTCACTTGTCTGGAGACCTTGTCTGCATCCCTAACTCCTGGAGACCACTAATATTTTCTCCACCTCTAAAATTTTGTCAGTTTGAGGATAATATGTAAATGGACTCATACAGTGTAGGATATTTTGAAATTTATTTCTTTCCATCAGTACAATGTTCATGAGAGCATCTGTGTTCTTTCATGTATCAATAGTTTGTTCCTTTTTGCTGCTAAGTAGTGTTACATATTATGGGCATTACACAGTCTTATTTAGCCATTTAGCTATTAAAAGACATGCTTTGCTGTTTCCAATTTTTGTCAATTATGAATGCAGTTGCTCTGCATATTTGTTTATGTATTTTTGTGTAGACATAAGACTTCATTCCTCTGAAATAAATTCCCATGTTGGTGATTGTTGTAGAATTGTATGGCAAGTTTATGTTTGGTTTTTATAAACTGCCAAATTATTGTCCAGATTAAATTTATCATTTTACATCTTCTACAGAAATGCATGAGAATGATAGTTTCTCCACATCCTTACCAGCATTTGGTATTTTTACTATATTTTATTTTATCTGTGTGCAGTGATATACCATTGTGATCTTATTTTTAATTTTTCTAATGGCTATTCATGTTGAATATACTATGTCCCTATTTGCCATTAGCACATCCTCTTTTGTGAAATGCCTCCTGATGTCTTTTGCACACTTTCTAGTTGGGTTGTCTGTTTTTCAACTGTTGAGTTTGGAATATTCCTTTATATATTTTAGATACCAGTTTTTTTGACAGATATATCCATGCACTACATAATAACATTTTGTTAAATGACAGTCCACATATATGACAATGGTTTCATAATATTATAATGATGTGGCTAGGCCTCAAAGAAGCATACCTCAAAGTTTAAAAAGCCATGTATAACAAACCCACTGCCAACATCAAACTGAATGGGGAAAAGTTGAAAGCATTTCCCCTAAAAACTAGAAGAAAAAAAGGATGCCCACTTTCACCATTTCCTTTCAACATAGTACTGGAATTTCTAGCCACAGCAATCCAGCAAGAGAAATAAATAAAATGTATCAAAATTGGAAAAAGGGAAGTGTATATATATATATATGTTTGCTTAAAATATGATATCATACCTACAAAACCCTAAATACTTCTCCAAAGTACTCCTAGATTTGATAAACGACTTCAGTAGTTTCAGGATACCAAATCAACATACAAAAATTAGTAATGATTCCATTTACCAGTAATTATCAAACTGATAAATAAATCAACCTATTTACAACTCAACTCAACCCCATTTACAACAGCCAGAAAAAAATAAAATATCTAGCAATACATTTAACCAAAGATATGAAAGTACTCTACAAGGACAACTAGAGAATACTGCTGAAAGAAATCATAGATGACACAAACAAATGGAAAAATATCAGATTCTCATGGATGGAAGAATCAATGTTGTTAAAATTATTATGCTACTCAAAGCAATCTACAGATGCAACACAATTTATTTCAAATTACCAAATCATTTTTCACAGTATCAGAAAAAAAATCCTAAAATTCATATGGGATGGAAAAAGAGCCTGAATAGCCAAAGCAATTCTAAGCAAAAAGAACAAAGCTGGAATCATCACATTATCTGACTTAAAATTATACTATACAACTGCAGTAAAAGAAACAGCATAGTACCAGTATAAAAATAGATACAGATCAATGAAACAGAATAGAGAACCCAAAAATAAAGCCACCCCTGACCAACTGATCTATGACAAAGTCAACAAAAATATACACTGAGGAAAGGGCACCCTGTTCAATAAATGATACTGAAAAAAATTGGATAGCCATATGCAGAAGAATAAAACACGACCCGTATCTCTCACTATATACAAAAATTAACAAAAGATGGATTAAAACTTAAATGTAAAACCTGAAGCTATACAAAACCTAGGAGAAATTTTCAAAAAGTACTCTTCTGGGCATTGGCCTAAGCAAAGAATTTATGAGTAATATCTCAAAAGCAAACAAAACAAAACCAAAAATAGGCAAATAGGACTTAATTAAAAAGCTTCTAAACAGCAAAAGAAATAATCAATAGTAAACTGGAAACCTACAGAATTGGAGAAAATATTTGCAACCTATATATCTTACAAATGGCTAATAACCAGACTCTAAAACTAACTCAGACAACTCAACAACCACCACAAAACAACCCTACTACAAAGTGGGCATAACACACATCTTTTAAAAGAAGGCGACATACAAATGATGAACAAACATATGAAAATTTAGTATCATCACTAACTATCAAAAAATGCAAAATGAAACCACAATGTGATATCATCTTATACCAGTCAAAGCGGTTGTTATTAAAGTCAAAAAGCATCAGATGTTGAAAAGGACACTGAAGAAAGAGAATGCTTATACAAAGTTGATGGGAATATAAATTAGTACAACATCTATTGGAAATAGTATGGAGAATTCTAAAAAAAAAAAAACTAAAAATAGAACCACTGTTCAATGCAATAGTCCCACTATTGGCTATTTACCCAAAGGAAAAGAAATTATTATGTTAAAAAAGACAGCATCAACCTATGTATTCACCAATGAATGATTGGATTAAAAATGTGAGATACACACACACAGACACACACACAGAGGAATACTACTTAACCATAAAAAAAAATGAAATCATGTCTTTTCCAGAAACAAGGAGGCAGCTGGAGGCCATTATCCTAAATGAAATAACTCAGAAACATAATGTCAAAAACCACACGTTTTCACTTATAAGTGGGAGTTAAACAACGGGTACACATGGACATACAGTGTAAAATAATAGACACTAGAGATTTTAAAAGGTGGGAGGTTAGAAGGGTGTTAAGGGATGAAAATTTACTCATTGGGTACAATGTACACTGCTCAAGTTATAGGTACACTAAAAGCCCAGACTTCTCCACTAGGCAATATATCCAAGTAACAAAACTAAACTTGTACCCCTTAAGCCTATTTTTTAAAAGATTATAAGGGAGCTGAAAATTTTTTTACTTAGTGACAGCTTGATGATTCTGACCCTGAGTAGGCACCACCACAGGCCTACAGGGAGTACTGCCAGACTACCACCAATGTTCCCTTAAGGCCCAAGAGCTCTCAAGTCAGCTTGTGGTGAATACTGCTTAGCCTGGAACTGGATACCCTCTGGTCTAGGGAAGGTCTAAAAATGCCAACCAAAAGCCAAATTCTGAAATTTGGAACTACAAGAGCCTACTTGGTGCTCCACCCTGCTGTGGCCAAGCTGATATCTAAGCCAGCAAGCCTCAGTGTCTCAGCCAAAGCTGTCAATATAGTACCTGGGTATCACTACTGGTTATTTAGGGCCCAAGGGCTCTTAAATTAGCAGGTGATGAATACTGCCAGGGCTGGGTCTTTCTATTCAAGGCAGCAGTCTCTCTACCGGCCCAAGGTATGTCTCAAAATTTCTGGGAGCTAGGGCATAGAAAGGGGGTCTCATGACTCCAACCTGTGCCTTATCCTGCCATGGTTGAACTGGTATCCAAGATTCAAGACAAAGTCACCCCTCACACCCCACTGTTCCTTCTACTCTCTTCAAGTGAAAGGAAGATGTCTCTTTTGGAGCTACAGGTATACAGCCTTGAGTTAGGGGAGGAGTGTTGTCAGCAGTCTCTTAGCCACCTCAGGTTAGTGTCTTAGTAGATCACACCCCAACCAGTCCACTGTCTGTGGGCCCTGTTCAGCACTGGAACTTTCATAGGTGTTGTAGTCCTTGTGTCTTAGACTGCCTTTCAAGTTTCTTTAGATTCCCCAAGCACTTTATATCTTGTGGTGGTTAGGCTTGCATGTACTCAAAATTTGACCACTGGAATTGGTGATTCCCCTCTGGCTAAGGCGGATTTAAATGCTCCCTTCATGTGTAAGCATCAGTTGAGTTTGATATGGTATTTATTTCTGCTATAAAAAGACAGAACTGCATTTAACACCTCACAATTGCTGTAATCTCTCTTTCCCAGTTCACAGAAATGCTCTGAGCACCATGCTACCATTGCAGTGGAGTGGGGAAGAGGTGGTGTTAGAGAACGAAAACTTACAAAAAAAATTCAGTGTCTCTTTCACTGATACAAAGCTGAAAACAGGTACTGCAGATGCTCAACTAATCTTTCATCTTATGAATATGCTTTTTGTGTAGATAGTTGTTAAATTAGCGTCCTTGTGGGGGGCACTATCAGTACATCCATCTATTTCACGATCTTGCTCTGCTTCTTCCTTTTTAATTTTTTCCATCAACTTTCCCTCTGCCTATAGCAGTCTTTCTGGTATTTTGATATGACTTAATTTAATATGTGTAACATTTTGAGAAAAAAATGTTGCCTTTACCATGTTGACTCTTTTATCATGTTGACTCTTTCAACACATGAACATGGTAGGTCTCAATTTATTTAGGTCTTCCTTCATTTGTTCTATCAGTATTTTTGTAGTTTTTAGTATTCCTGTCATGTAAATATTTCATTAGACTTATACCTTAGTATTTTATCTTATTTTTGAGTAATTCAAAGTAGTGTTATATATTTTTTATTTTGAATTCTATGTGTTTTTTACAAACATATATAAACAATTGATTTTTGTATGTTGCATCTTGCATGTTGTAATCTTTCTTGACTCACATATTAGTTCTAGAAGGATTTTCATGTAGATTCCTGGAAATTTTCTAAATAAACCATTCTGTCATAGGCAAAGAGGGACAGTTTTATTTATTCATTTTTTATCAGTATGTAATTTATTTCTTTTCTTGCCTCATTGCACTGCCTAGGACTTCTGGTACCATGCTTAATTAAAATGTGAGAGTAGACACGCATCTTTTGCCATTAAGTGCAATATTCGTGTCAGAATTTTTATGGATTCTCTTGATCAAGTTGAAAAAAGTTATCTTTTTCTAGTTTTCTAAGGATTTTTATCATAGGTATAGAATTTTGTCAAATAATTTTCTGCATTAATTGATATTATCATGTAGTTTTTCTTCTTTACCTTCTTAATGTGTTGAAGATAAATAAATCAATCATACATTGATTCATTTTTGAATATTGAATGGAGCTTGCATCCCTGCAATAATTCCAATTGTACGGTATATAATTTCTTTTGTCACTAAATTATATTTGCTAATATTAAAGATTTTTTTGTGACTATATTCATGAGGAATTTTGGTCTGCAAGTTTGTTGTTGGTTTTTTGTGTAACTTGGGGAGTTTGTTTTGTTTGTATTGTCTTTGTCTAGTTTTAGTATCAGGATTATACTTGCTTTTAACATTTAAATGAGAAGTTTTTCCAATTCTTCTATTTTCTGAAGACATTGTGTGGAATTGAGATAATTTTAAAAAATATTTTATAGAATTCTCAGTAAAACCATTTGGATCTCAAAAGTTCTTTGGCAAGATTTTTAAATTATAATTTCAATTTCCTTAATAAAGGGTCATTTGAATAATCTATTTTGAGTTTTTGTAAACTGTGTTGTTCAATAAATTTGTACATTTAAGTCATCAAAGTTATTCATGTAAAGTTTGTTCACAGTGTTTTCTCATGATTCTTCTGATGTTTGCATGGTCTGCAGTGATATCCTTTGTTTAATTCCTGATATTAGTTATTTATGTCTTGTCTTTGTTTTCCTTGTCACTCTTGGTAAAGGTTTGTTAATTTTACAATGTTTTAGCATAACAAGTTTGTGTTTAATCGATTTATTTTTTTATTTTCACTTGCATGTTTTTCTTCTCTGATTATTATTGTTCCGTTCCTTGTTTTAGGTATATCTTGCTTTTTTTTCTGTGATATTGAGGAGGAAGCTCACATTATTGATTTGAGACTTCGATTTAGTGCTATAAATTTCTTTCATAGTGCTGATTTAGAAACATCCTACAAATTTTGACATGCATTTTATTTCACGCAGTTAAACGTGTTTCTTTACTTGAGACATCCTCTTTAACTCACTTTAAACATTTAGGTTATTTACATGTGTTCTGTTTAGTTTCCAAGTGTTCGGATATTTTTTTCTGGTATTTGTTGTTGTTGTTGACTTCTAGTTTGATTCCATTGTAATTAAAGAACACACTGGATCATTTCAATTATTTTATATGTGTTAAGATTCTCTTAAGGCTCAGGATATTGTATGTTTTAGCAAATGTTCCACAAGCCTTTAAACAACATAAAAATTCTGATGTTGTTGGAGTGGTCTATTCTATACATGTCAGTTAGATGCTGTTGGTTCATGGTGTTGTTGAGTTTGTCTATATTCTTGCTGATTTTCTGTCTCATTGCTTCATCAATTGTTGAGATTGGAATGTTGAAATCTCTCATTATATGTATGGATGTGTCTACTTATTCTTTCTGTTCTATTAGTCTTTCCTTCACATATTTTGCACCTGTTTGGCTCATGCATATTTAGAATTTTTATGTGTTGCTCACTGAACTGACACTTTCATCATTGTGTCATGTATCTCTCCATCACTGATAATTATATTTGCTATCAAGTCTACTTTATTTTAATATTGTTATAGCCAATTCTGCTTTTTTAATGATTTTATGATGCATCATGTTCCATTCTTTTAATTTTAACCTACATACAGCATTATATTGTACATGTTTTTATATGGCATACAATTTATTCTTTTTAAAACAAATTTGCAAATCTATTTCTTTTAACTGATGGGTTTAATCTTCACAATTTATGTAATTATTGATATGTTGAAATTTAAATTTCCTATTACAGTCTTTGCTTTCTGTATTTTGTTTGTTTGTTTTTATCTGCTTTAATTTCCCTGCTTTCCTGTGGTTACTTCAACATTTTTTAGAATTTGTTAAGCTTACAATAATCCACTCTCATTCTCTCTCCAGGATCCATTTGTCTTCTGCACAGGTCAAATAGGAGAATTAAATGGAGATATGGTGGGATTAACCACTCCTGCACTTTTCAAGTTCTTGATGATGGCACTAATTCCTAAAATTTCTCCAGGGATGTGGTTTTGTTTATGATTTACTATTTTCCTAGGCAGAGGCAGCTCTATGGCTTCCATTTGACCTTTCCCACCAAAGCAGCCCTCACTCCTCAGGTTAGAAAACAAATGTGGGAATTCTTCCATCTGCTAAGTTTGTTTGTATGTTCCATTCTGGAACTAGAGAAATAACCACAGGATGTGTTTGGGGACGTACAGGATCGACTGTGAGTTAAATCTGAATCAAAAATACATTAATCATCTGACCTCCACAAGCCCCTACCCAAACTGGAGGGCCACAGTAATGTTTGAGGTCTTTTAGAATCAATGTCAGTTCAGAGAAAGTGTCAAGTAGGTTGATCATGTTCCTTTCTCCAATTCACAGTTGCCTTGGTAAAAGGCCAGAGGTGCCTTTGGCAAACTATGAGAGAAAGATTAGTAATATAAATTTTCTATAGTATAATGGGGTCATTCCTAGGAAGAGACACATCCACCCCTCCTTTCAAGGGATTATGGGTCTGTAAAATAGCTGAAGTCTGGGGCTTGAATGAAGGGATCGGGTTTTTCTTTTAACTTTTATTTTAGGTTCATGAGTACATTAGAAGGTTTGTTATATAGGTAAACTTGCATCATGGAAGGTCGTTCTGTGGATTATATCACACAGTTGTTATTATAACACACAGGTGTTAAGCCTGTTATTTTTCCTGATCCTCTCCCTCATCCCACCTTCCACCTTCAAGTAGACTCCAATGTCTGCTGTTTTCTTCTTCATGTTCATGAGTTCTCATTGTTTTGCTCACTCATAAGTGGGAACATGTGCTATTGGTTTTATGTTCCTGCATTATTTTGCTAAAAATAATAGCCTCTAGTTCCATCCATGTTCCTGCAAAAGACACAAGCTCATTATTTTCTATGGCTGCGTAGTATTCCATGGTGTATATGCACCACATTTTCTTTATCCAATCTGTCATTGATGGATATTTAGGTAGAGTCCATGTCTTTGCTACTGGAAATAGTGCTGCAATGCACTATTTTCATTTCCGTGGATGTGTCTTTATGGTGGAATAATTTATATTCCTTTTGGGTATATGCTTAGTAATGGGATTGCTGGATCAAATGATGTGTCTCTTTTCAGCTCTTTGAAAAATTGCCATGCTTCTCTTTACAATGGTTAAACTAATTTACATTCCCACAAAGAGTGTATCTGTTCTCTTTTCTCTGCAACCTCATCAGTATCTGTTATTTTTTGACTTTTTACTAATAGCAATTCTGACTGGCGTGAGATATTATCTCATTGTAGTTTTGATTTGCATTCCTCTATTAGTGATATTGAACTTTTTTCATATGCTTCTTGGCTGGTATATGTCTTCTTTTGTAAAGTGTTTATGTACTTTGCTCACTGTTAAGAAAGTTTTTTGCTTTTCTCTTATAAATTTGTTTAAGTTCCTTATAGATGCTGGATATTAGACCTTTGTCATATGCATAGATTGCAAAGAAAATTTCTTTCATTCTGAAGGTTTTTTGTTTACTCTGTAGATAGTTTCTTCTGCTGTTCAGAAGCTCCTAAGTTTAAATAGATCCCATTTGTCAAATTTTACTTTTGTTGCAATTGTTTTTGGTTTCTTCGTTGTGAAATCTTTGCTCATTTTTATGTCCAGCATGGTATTGTCTAGATTGTGTTCCAGGGTTTTTATACTTTTGGGTTTTATATTTAAGTCTTTAATCCATCTGGAGTTGATTTCTTTATATGGCGTAAGGAATGGGTCCAGCTTCAATTTTCTCCATATGGCTCGTCAGTTATCTCAGGGTCATTTATTGCATAGGGAGTTCTTTCCCCATTGAAAGTTTTTTTCAGATTTGTCAAAGATAAGATCATTGTATGTTTGTTGCCACACTTCTAGGCTTTCCATTCTGTTTCCTTGATCTATGTGTTTATTTTTGTACCAGTACCATGCTGTTTTGGTTACTGTAGCCCAGTATTATGGTTGGAAGTCAAGTAGCATGATGCCTTCAGCTTTGTTCTTTTTGCTTAGGATTGCCTTGGCTATTTGGGCTCTTTTTGGTTCTATATCAATTTTAAAATACTTTTTTCTAGATCTGTGAAGAATCACCATGGTAGATTAATAAAAATAGCATTGAGTCTACAAAATGCTTTGGGTGGTATGCCATTTTAATGATATCAATTCTTCCTATCCATGAGCATGGAGTATTTTCCCATGAAGCTGTGCTTTGGGCCCAAGCTGGGGGTTTCTTGTCAAAAGGTGGGTAGGACCCATGGAAGATGGACTGGCCTCTTCTCCTTGGGTCAGCTGCAGCTTGGTGGTGGTGTGGATAAGGCACTTAGTGTCTTTGCCCCTTCATTAGTCTGAGGGTAGCAAGGGGACTTCCACTGCAGAGGCAGTGGCAGAGAGGCTTTCATTTGCTCCTGGGGTCTTTGTTCAGGGAGTTGCAGAGCTGCAACTGGCTCAATAACCCTGGCGTAGAGTGGCTAGAGGCCCAGGCTTAGAAGACCTTCCCAGTGCAGAGAATTTGGCAATTTTTCCATAGAGCTGATGCCATATTCTAGGAGCCCTCTCCAGTCTCTCTTCACCTTGGGTTTTTCAGTACCTGGAGGTATCAACAGTGAAGCCTGTAAAACAGCAAATATGGCAGTCTGCTTCTCCCTCTGGAAGCTCTGTCCCAGGGAGGGATGCACCTGTTGCTGGCCCAAACGCATCTATAAGAGGTGGCTGGAGACCTGGGTTGGGAGGTCTCCCCTGGTGAGGGGGAATGGGATTGGCGACCTGCTTAAAAAAACAGCCTGGCCACATTTTTATAGAGCAACTGTGCTGTGGTGGGGATCCTCTGCAGCTCCTGATCATTTTGGACTCTTCAAAGCCTGAAGGGCAGAACAGCTAAACTGCCCAAATAGCAAAGATGGTGGTCCACCCCTCCCTCTGGGAGCTCCATCTCAGAGAGGTTTGAAAGCTTTGTCAGCCAGAGAACACCAGTGAGAGTAGCTGGAGTTCCCCAGTTGGGAGATCCTGCAAAGGGCTCAGTTTTAATGGCTTAAGTCAGACTTTTGTTCAGTTGACCTGAAAATTTTCTACTTACACAGATCAAGTAACAATTTACTAAGAATCATATCTATTTCACTTCTAAGAGTGCCATGGTTAACTAGCCATCACTGTATATCTCCATGAGTCAAACTATTCTGATTGTTGATTTGCTTCTGTTTTCCACTACAATAACTATGCCCACCTTGCCTTTGACATATGAGTGCCACCAATTGGCCTCTGCCAACCTGGGATTCAATTATCTTTATTGCATTTATCTATTGAGTGACTGTGATTTCTACTGTAAAGTTTGGGCTACAGAGAAAAGCAATCATGGAGCTCTTTAGGGATGCTGGGGCTCCCCTCACAAACCTACTTCTCAAAGCATTAGTGAAAGCTATGTCCTCTGGAAATTTCCATTGTGGGTATGTTTCAAGTGACAAATTCACTCTAGAATTTCAATCTACCTATGTCTTTGAATTCCTTCTACATTAGACCAAAGGAAATCAGGCACCTCTGACTTGTTCATTTTCAGCCATCTTTTAATCCATGTTTTAGCCAACCAAAAAAACAAACTGTTAGCACCTTTTTTAACTCCCTGAGCTACAAAATATTTTAAATACAGAATATCTGCTTAATGGGTCCATATCAATAAATTTGGTGAGATTCAACTTTATGTTCCTTTCACCATTATATCAAACCATTAATATCCATTTTCACACATGTTCTCTGGCTTTCTGCTTGTACAAATTAAAAAACTAAAGTTGTTATCTTGGAGTGTAGTACACCTCTTCATGTGTAAGACTTTGTCCCTCACCTTTAGAGGACTGCTGGGACTTCAGTCTAGTTATAGGCCTAGAAGCAAAGAAGGGTGATGAGGGTGGGTCGTGAGGAGAATCAGCTTTGTCTTAATTGGTAACTGCCTCAGGGAAAGTCGTTAACATCTCTTAGGCAATGCAGAGTTAATCGCCTCAGACAGCTGTGCAAAAGCCAGTTGTCACTTTTGGTGAGGATGGCACTGCAGCTTGCGATGGGGAGAGGGAGGCCACAACTGCTGGAAAACAAGACTCATCAGAACTTAGAAGTGTCATGTTCCTAGTCTCATCAGGGTCTTTCCACATGTTCACAACCCAATTTACAGGATTTCATTATTTCCCAACCAATTTCCTCACTTTAACAATAGACACCCTGTGGGGTTAACTTTTGTTCTACTTCAGCCAATAGTTTGGTAAAGGCTTATGTTTAATTTTTAGCAACTTTAATCTTGTGGCTACAGGAGAAAAGATTCTGGCTCAGAACTTACTTGGAAGCTCTTAATATTATTTATGCAGAGCTGAAGCATTAAATTAGAATCTCTGAGCTCATACTTTCCATTCATCACTTTATCCAGCAACATTAGAAGCATCAAAATAATGTCATATATTCTTTGATTTTTCACAAATTCTTGAAGGTATCACACAGAGTCACCAAATTCTTTTTCTCTATACGTGATTGATTAGGAGTATCAAATGCAGTATTTTGTGAATTTCTATAACCAGTTCATACCATGACCTATCAGTGTTCTCTGTACTATTAAAAGTACATAGTACTATTAGAAGTCCTTAGAATTTTTAGGCCTAATCAGATTAGAAAGCCAGTTGCTGAAACCCAAAAACTAATTAGGAAAACATTCTTAATATTATGTTTTATTCAGAACCATAGATAGATAGATGATAAATAGATAGATAGAAGATTTATTAAGGGAATTGAGTCGTGCAATTATGGAGGCTGAGAAATTTCAGGAAGGCTATCTGTAGATTATAGACCCTGGGGTGCCGGTAACATAGCTCAGTCCAAGTTTGAAAGCCTCACAACCAGGGGAGTCAATGATGTAATTCTCAATCTGAGGCCAAAGGCCTGAGTATCCAGAGGACTTCTAGTATAGTCTTACAGCCACAAGCCAAAGAGTCTGGAGTTTTGACCTCCAAAGACAGAAGGAAGAGAGTGTCCCAGCTTCAAGAGAAGAAAGAGATCATCATTTTCCCTCTTTTATTTTCTATTCTGTCTCCCAGTCTATTGGGTGGTGCCTGCCCACATTGAGGGCAGATTTTCCCCACATAGTCCACCAGCTTACACAACAGTTTCCTCTAAAAACACTTTCACAGACACGCCCAGAAGTAATGTTTCACCAATTCTCTAGGTATTCCTTACTACATAGTCGAAACCTAGCATTAATCACAGCTCCCTTCTCTCCAAGAAGAAAAAATAAGAAAAAGAAAAAAGAGAAATAAAAAACGTGCAGAAAAATAAAAGAGAAATAATGAAAATGTAAAGCCGCCATGGTTATAGCTAATGTAAGATAAATCCTAAGCAAATAGCTATTCACTGAATCACATTACTATAGATTTTGTAGTTATGTGTGGTTAAACAAAAAGTAAGCAAGCATACAATTTCTTTTCCCAATGTAAATATTAAACAACTCCAATAAATAAATCAAATAGTATAAGCTCCAAAATAGCCTTTAACTGTTAATTGGCCCAAACTTATAAAACAAAATACATTAGAAATTATATAGTTTATTGTTGATTATTGGCCAAATATTCTAACATAGTCAGTGTCAATGATATCTAACAGATCATCATTCTCACATTTTTATAGTATTTGTGATGTTAGACCTGGATGTGGTAAAACAGAGTTTGAAATAACTAGCCAATTAAAAAATTATTTGTTTTAGGTGTTTTCAAAATTTACTTCTTTTTAGACATTAGAAACCACCATTAGAAGACACAGTTTTTTAATGATGTGATAAGGTTTTTTTTTTCTTTCCAGTAAGTTTTTTTATTTGTTGAGATAAATGGATACCAGGGTTTCCTAAGGACAATTTTCCTGCCATTATTGACAGTATCAGAGGAGTCATAAAGATTTATTTTATGTGGGAAATCTAGTTACCTAGAAGCTATTTGAATCTGAATATAATTAAGAAAGCATGAAGTAAGATAGATAGCATATTACTTTGGGGGAACCAAATGTTAAAAGCATATTTTAGAGGTACAATTGAATACTTAGGCTATATTAAGTAAGTCACTATGAATTACGTTTTTATCTCAGTATAAAGTTATAATACAAAAGGAAAAATGTATAAAATAATAACGTAAAATTCTACAATTAGAATTTTAGGTGTAGAGTTTTTAAAGAGCATTAACTAAAATATTTTCAACACACAATCCAGTATGTACAAAATATTTAAATATTCATTAGAATGCAAAACAAAAAGTTTTTGAGCATATTTATTTTATTTAGCTAGTTAGCAGCTTTGAGCATGTTTATGTGACTGACAGTGCATAGAAATGCATACATACTGGAAAACAAGGATTGATAAATCACTTTCTTTTGCTAAGCTCAAATTCCAATATGTGTTGGATTTTACTCAACTGCGCCTCATAACAAGCTGTAGGAACATACATATTTGAAAACAAGGATCATTTAAAATATGCTTTAAAAATATCTGAAATAACAATATAAGTGAAAGATATGTCAACAGATTAAATAACGCTAAAAAAGTACAGAAGAATATGTCATATTGGAAAGATCATAAGACTAGAAATCAAGAGAAATTATTCTTGTGTAGAAATGTATTGCCCATTGGATGGCTATGGGGCTTTGGGGAAGCATCTTTATCCCTCTAAGCCTAAATTTGCTTTTCCATAAGTGAGGGAGTTGAATTAAATGAGCTCTATATATAAGTTTTAACGTTATGTGAGTCCATCTACATTTTTTAAATGAGAAAATAAGGGAACAAAAAGAAACTGTTAAATACCAAACAGGTCTTATTGTAAACTAAATTCATAGTATTTGATTATAAAATCCTGAAGGCTCTGAAATTGATATTGTCCTCACCTCCCTCATACTCTTTACTTGTCAATATTTATTGCCTCTTCCTTTTATACTCCATTGACTCCAGAAATCTTTGTATTCTGGCTTTTTTTCCCATTACCTTATAGATTAACCAAGCAAATAGCATCTTGTCAGTTCTTCCTGACTAATTCTTGCTGCCAAACTCTTTAACTGTTGATCTTACTAAAAGTCTTTCCTACCTTTATTTCTGAGACACTATTCTCTCCTCACACTTTTCTGGCCATTCTCCCTATGTCTCTTCCCATGGTTAATCATTTTTAAAATGTTGGTGTTCCTTGGAAGTCTACTAGGCCGTATCTTTTTCTCAATCTAGTAGCCTCCCTGAGTCATGTCTATTCTAAAAACTTCAACTAGTACATGTATAATAAAAATAAATAAACAACTTTATCTTCTGAAATTAAGATCTACATATATAGTTGATTATAGGCCCTTTCTACCCAGGTGATTGGCAGGAACCTCATTTATTTACAGATTATTTATTCAGCATCTGTTATACCGTAAGGAATATGGTGGTACAAGGGATAAAACAAGTAATGAAATTGACAAATTTTCTTACCTCATTGCACTTTCAGGATAGAAGTAGCTAGAAACAAGTACCCAGTCAAATTAGAGAAAAAGTAATGTCTAAGATGAGCCCAAAATAATAAGTGGAAGTTAGCTGAAGAGTCAGGGAGGAATGTTTCAGACAGAGGGCACAATATATACAAAGATCTAATGGCTGGAGAGAGTATAGAATTTTAGAACTGCATAGTTCTATGTGGCTATAATGGAGAGTAGGCAGCAAGAAGTGATAAAATATAATTGTCAAAAGGCAGATCCAATTATGAAAAGCCTTAATAAGCCATTGTTAGTTATTGCTTAATATTTAAGTGCTGGGGACTAACAGAAACATTTTAAGCAGAGAAGTAACATGTTCACTATGTAAGCTGTATAAAAAACTGAATTGAGTAGGAGCAAAATTTCAAACTCAACATTGTATGAAACCAAGTTCATTATTTATTTCTGCTCAGTCAGTCTCTCATTCTATCACCATGCTGAATCTCATATGTATTTCTTGTTTAGACATATTTTTAATAAGGACATTATATTTTATACAGTATATCAAGCAAGAAACCTCTTAAAGTAAGGGAAGAAAAATGTCAAAGATAGTCAAGTCCTTTTAATTCTTTCTCAAAATTCTCCTGTATCTGATTAGGCTGCAACTCAAATTATCTCTCTAACGTGCAAATCTGACAATGTAACTCTGTTGCCTAAAATGAGTCATTGTTTTTCCTTTGCCATTAAAACTAAGTCCAGAGCATTCCAAAAAAAAACTGTTTTACCCTTTCTTTTTACTATCAATCATTTTCTTTCATGTATTTAGCAACACTGGATTGCTTTCCATTTTTTTAAATTCAAGGTACATTCATGTTTGTTTATTCTTGATCAGATGTATACTCTTCCTGTAATACTCTTTCTATCCACTTCTTGTTTGTCTGGCAAACTATTACTCATTTGTCAAATTTCAATTCATATATCAATTTTCTTAAATAATCTATTCTCACCAAATTCCAACGAAGTCAGATATAATTGTTTCCTTACCTGGGTTTCAATAGTATGTTGTACCTATCAATATTACGGAATTGGTCACAATACCATAGTTATTTGTTTATCTGCCTCTCAGTAGGTTTCAGCTTCTAAGAATGCAGGTACTTTGCCTGAAATGTAGTAAGCATGTGCCAAATAAATAGTTTTGTGTACTTATGAAATAGAATATGAAACACATTTTTTCATTCTCATTTTATTTTAGATTCAAGGGGCATATGTGCTTGTTTGTTAAATGGGCATAACATGCATAATATGTGGATTGGGCTAGTGCACACATCATAATATGGGGATTGGACTAGTGCACACATCATCCAAATATTCAGCATTGTACCCAATGGGTAATTTGCAGCTCTCACCCCTCTTCTACTATCCCCCATTTTGGAGTTTCCAGTGTCACATTATATTAAAAGACACTTGCACTCAGATATTTATTGCAGCACTATTCACAATAGCAAAGTCATAGATCCAACCTCAATGTCATCCAACAGTTGACTGGATAAATAAAATGTGGTATACATACACCATTAAATGTTACGCAGCCATAAAAAAATGAAACATCTTTTGCCAGGCAAAAAATCCAGATAATATTGAGAATATTTTTAAATGGAGAAGGTGTAAAAAAATCCTCTGTTTGATTGGCACATATCTCACCTTACAATATCATGCAAAAAATGGAACCTCCATAGAGTTAGGTCAATAATGACTTCTTAAGCTTTTTAAGGTTATAAGAAGATCCCTCAGGTCTTTTTCTGCTATTTTCTACACTAATTTTCAAACCTTGGGTGGAGAATAAGTTCTCTAGGAATCTTCCCTTAAACATGGTGAAAGTTAAAAACTTGGTTGTTAGCCCTGATTCTCATTTGATGAACTCATACATTCTTTTATGGGCTCCACTGCTCTTTCTTATACCTTTCAAACTATTTTGTCTGTCCCCTTTACAGGTGTCTCTTAGCCTGCCTTGTCAATAAATATTGGTGTTGCCTACGATTCTTTCCTTTTCTCATTATTCTTCTCAATCAACACAATTCCCCCAGATTATCCTATACATTCTTATAATTTTTAATAACAGATATTGATGGATTCCAGAATCTATATGTGAGTTTCAGACCTCAATCACACACTCAACATATATGCACTTCAAACACAACTATTAAAAAGTAAATTCACAAAACACAAAAGTGGAGGTTAGTGCAAGATCTCAGGATTATCAATGAGGCCGTTTTCCCTCTATACCCAGCTGTACCTAACCCTTATACTCTGCTTTCCCAAATACCAGAGGAAGCAGGGTGGTTTAGAGTTCTGGACCTTAAGGATGCCTTTTTCCACATCCTTGTACATCCTGACTTTCAACTCACCTGGACTGTTTTACCCCAAGGGTTTAGGGATAGGCCCTATCTATTTGGCCAGGCATTGGCCCAAGACTTGAGCCAGTTCTCATACCTGGACACTCTTGTCCATCGGTACATGGATGATTTACTTTAAGCCACCTGTTCAAGCCACCCAAGCGCTCTTAAATTTCCTTGCCATCTGACGCTACAAGGTTTCCAAACCAAAGGCTCAGCTCTGCTCACAGCAGGTTAAATACTTAGGACTAAAATTATCCAAATGCACCAGGGCCCTCAGTGAGGAATGTATCCAGCCTATACTGGCTTATCCTTATCCCAAAACCCTAAAGCAACTAAGAGGGTTCCTTGGCATAACAGGCTTCTGCTGAATATGGATTCCCAGGTATGGCAAAATAGCCAGGCCATTATATACACTAAGGAAACTCAGAAAGCCAATACCCATTGAGTAAGATGGACACCTGAAACAGAAGTGGCTTTCCCAGCCCTTAAGAAGGCCTTAACCCAAGCCCCAGTGTTAGGCTTGCCAATGGGGCAAGACTTTTCTTTATATGTCACAGAAAAAACAGGAATAGCTCTAGGAGTCCTTACACAGGTCCGAGGGACCAGCTTGCAACCCGTGGCATACCTGAGTAAGGAAATTAATGTAGTGGCAAAGGGCTGGCCTCATTGTTTACAGGTAGTGGCAGTAGTAGCAGTCTTAGTATCTGAAGCAGTTAAAATAATACAGGAAAGAGATCTTACTGTGTGGACATCTCATGATGTAAACAGCATACTCACTGCTAAAGGAGACTTGTGGCTCTCAGACAACCGCTTGCTTAAATATCAGGCTCTATTACTTGAAGGGCCAATGCTGCGACTGCACACTTGTGCAACTCTTAACCCAGCCACATTTCTTCCAGACAATGAAGAAAAGATAGAACATAACTGTCAACAGGTGATTGCTCAAAACTACGCCACTCGAGGGGACCTTCTAGAGGTTCCCTTGACTGATCCCGACCTCAACTTGTATACTGATGGAAGCTCCTTGGTAGAAAAAGGACTTCAAAAAGTGGGGTATGCAGTGGTCAGTGATAATGGAATACTTGAAAGTAATCCCCTCATTCTAGAAACTAGCGCTCAGCTGGCAGAACTAGTAGCCCTCACTTGGGCACTAAAATTAGGAGAAGAAAAAAGGGTAAGTATATATACAGACACTAAGTATACTTATCTAGTCATCCATGCCCATGCAGCAATATGGAGAGAAAGGGAATTCCTAACTTCTGAGGGAACACCTATCAAACATCAGGAAGCCATTAGGAGATTATTATTGGCTGTACAGAAACCTAAAGAGGTAGCAGTCTTATACCACTGGGGTCATCAAAAAGGAAAGGAAAGGGAAATAGAAGGGAACCGCTAAGTGGATATTGAAGCCAAAAGAGCTGCAAGGTGGGACCCTCCATTAGAAATGCTTATAAAAGGACCCCTGGTATGGGGTAATCCCCTCAGGGAAACCAAGGCCCAGTACTCAGCAGAAAAAAATAGAATGGGGAAGCTCACGAGGATGTAGTTTCCTCCCCTCAGGATGGCTAGCCACTGAAGAAGGAAAAATACTTCTGCCTGCAGCTAACCAATGGAAATTACTTAAAACCCTTCATCAGACCTTTCACTTAGGCATTGATAGCACCCATCAGATGGCCAAATCATTATTTACTGGACCAAGCCTTTTCAAAACTATCAAGCAGATAGTCAGGGCCTGTGAAGTGTGCCAAAGAAATAATCCCCAACACTTCAGGCCTATATTTCAATCTCTGTATCTTTAACCTCCTTAAGTTTGTCTCTTCCAGAATCAAAGCTGTAAAACCACAAATGGTTCTTAAAATGGAGCACCAGATGCAGTCCATGACTAAGATCTACCGTGGACCCCTGGACTGGCCTGCTAGCCCATGCTCTGATGTTGATGACATCGAAGGCACCCCTCCAGAAGAAATCTCAAATGCACGACCCCTACTATGCCCCAATTCAGCAGGAAGCAGTTAGAGCAGTCGTCAGCCAACCTCCCCAACAGCACTTGGGTTTTCCTGTTGAGAGGGGGTTCTGAGAGACAGGACTAGCTGGATTTCCTAGGCCAAGTGAGAATCCCTAAGCCTAGCTGGGAAGGTGACTGCATCCACCTTTAAACATGGGGCTTGCAACTTAGCTCACACCCAACCAATCAGGTAGTAAAGAGAGCTCACTAAAATGCTAATTAGGCAAAAACAAGAGGTAAAGAAATAGCCAATCATCTATTGCCTGAGAGCACAGAGGGAGGGACAATGATTGGGATACAAACCCAGGCATTTGAGCTGGCAATGGCTACCCCCTTTGGGTCTCCTCCCTTTGTATGGGAGCTCTGTTTTCACTCTATGAAATCTTGCAACTGCAAAAAAAAAAAAAAAAGAAAGAAAGAAAAAGAAAAAGAAGGACACCTCCCTTACTCATTTTATGTGGCCAGCATCATCCTAACCAAAACCTGGCAGAGCCACAACAAAACAAGAAAATTTCAGGCCAATATCCCTGATGAACACTGATGCGAAAATCCGCAATAAAATACTGGCAGCCAGGTGCAGTGGCTCATGCCTGTAATTGTAGCACTTTGGGAGGCCAAGGCAGGTGGATCGCAAGGTCTAGAGATCAAGACCATCCTGGCCAACATGGTGAAACCCCTTCCTACTAAAAATACAAAAATTAGCTGGGTGTGGTGGTGCATGCCTGTAGTCCCAACTACTTGGGAGGGTGAGGCAGGAGAATCACTTGAACCCGGGAGGCAGAGGTTGCAGTAAGCGGAGATTGCAGCACTGTACTTCAGTCTGGCAACAGAGTGAGACACTGTCTAAAAATTATATATATATAGGCAAACCGAATCCAGCAGCATATCAAAAAGCTTATCCACTACGATCAAGTCTGCTTCATCCCTGGGATGCAAGACTGGTTCAACATATGCAAATCAATAAATGTAATCCATCACATAAACAAAATCAATGACAGAACCCACAAGATTATCTCAATAGAATTCAACTCCTCTTCATGCTAAAAACTTTCAATGAACTAGGTATTGATGGAATGCATCTCACAATAATAAGAGCTATTTATGACAAATCCACAGCCAATATCATACTCAATGGGCAAAAGTTGGAAGCATTCCCTTTGAAAACTGGCACAAAACAAGGATGTCCTCTCTTACCACTCCTATTCAACATAGTATTGGATGTTCTGGCCAGGGCAATCAGGCAAGAGAAAGAAATAAAGGGTATTCAAATAGGAAGAGAGGAAGTCAAATTGTCTCTGTTTGCAGACGATGGGATTGGATATTTAGAAAACCCCATCATCTTAGCCCCAAATCTCCTTAAGCTGGTAAGCAACTTCAGCAAGTGTCAGGATAAAAAATCAATGTACAAAAATCACAAGCATTTCTATACATCAATAAGAGACAAAACAGAGAGCCAAATCATGAGTGAACTCCCATTCACAATTGTTACAAAGAGAATAAAATACCTAGGAATACAACTTACAAGAGATGTGAAGGACCTCTTCAAGGAGAACTACAAACCACTGCTCAAGAAAATAAGAGAGGACGCAAACAAATGGAAAAACATTCCATGCACATGGATAGGAAAAATCAATATCATAAAAATGGCCATACTGCCCAAAGTAATTTATAGTTTCAATGCTATTCCCATCAAGCTACCATTGACTTTCTTCACAGAATTAGAAAAAAAACTACTTTAATTTTCATATGGAACCAAAAAACAGCCCATATATCCAAGACAATCCTAAGCCAAAAGAACAAAGCTGGAGGCATCATGCTACCTGACTTCAAACTATACTACAAGGCTACAGTAATCAAAACAGCATGGTACTGGTACCAAAACAGATACATAGACCAATGGAACAGAACAGAGGCGTCAGAAATAGCACCACATTATATTAAAGTCTGGCTGGGTGTTTATATCTCCCACTAGATGGTAAGGTTCTCAGGGCAAGAGACCGTATGTTATTCATCTTCGTGTTCCCAGCATCTCTATAGTTTAGTGTTTAATCCACAATAGGTGCTAAAGGAACATATACCGAAAGAAAGACTCAGTGAATGGAAGTCTTTGAGATATGTTCATCTGATTATGTGTCAGCTTTAGAATTAGAAAAATCAACTCTAATCCTCACTATGCCTACAATAATGAAAATCATTTTGTACCAAGCAAGTCAGATGTTCATTCTTTCCTGAGGAACTAACTCACTCTAATGGACACTGTTGCACAAAGGAACGTTTCTCTTAGCAGAAATCTACCTTAACACAAGGATTGCAGCCTGGACATTGGAAATTGCTAAATAAATCCTAGACTTTCATATTTACTTTGAAAATGCTATTACAACATTTTTATTAAATTGTGATAATTATCTCAGATTGTGAGAAGCATATAAATTCAGGTCTAATTGTCTTTGGCAATGAATTTATTACTAAGTCCATAAAAGCAATTGTAAGAAAAATAAAAATTGATAAGTGGGACCTAATTAAACTAAGGAGCTTCTGCCCACCAAAAGAAACTATCAACAGAGTAAACAGACAACTTACAGAATGGGAGAAAATATTCAGAAATATGCATTTGACAAATGTCTAATATCCAGAATGTATAAGGAATTTAAACAAATTAAAAAGCAAAATACAAATAACCTCATTAAAAATTGGGCAAAGAGCATGAACAGGCACTCTCAAAAGAAGACATACATGTGGCTAACAAACATATGAAAAAATGATCATCACCACTAATCATTAGAGAAATGCAAATTGAAGGTAAAATGAGATCCATCTCACACCAGTCAGAATGGCTATTATTAGAAAGTTAAAAAACAAATAAATAAAAAACAGATGCTGGGGAGGTTGAGGAGAAAAGGGTACACTTATACACTGCTGGTGGGAATGAAAATTAGTTGAACCACCATGGAAAGCAATGTGGAGATTTCTCAAAGAACTTAAAAACAAATTGACCAAGCAATCCCACAATTGGGTATATACCCAAAGGAAAATAAATTGTTCTACCAAAGACACATGCACTCATATGTTCACTGCAGCATGATTCACAATAGCAAAGACATGTAATAAACCAAGATGCCAACAATAGTGGACTGGATAAATAAAAGATGATAAACACACCATGGAATACTATGCAGCCATAAAAAGTATAAAATCATTTCATCTGCAGCACCATGGATGTAGCTGGATGCCATTATTCTAACCAAACTAATCCAGAAACTGAAAACCAAATAACACATGTTCTCAGTTATATGGGAGAGCTAAACATTGAATAGACATGGACACAAGGCTCAGAACAATAGATACTGGGAACTTCTTGGCAGGGGGAGGAGTTGGAAGGCTACCTATGGGTATTATGCTCACTACCTGGGTGACAGGATTATTCCTCCATCAAGCCTTAGAAAAATGCAACTTACCCATGTGACAAACCTGCACATGCACCTCTGGAATCTAAAATAAAAGTAGAACAAAAAAAAATTCAGGTCTACAGGGTTTTATGGGGTCGAAGGGGTTGTAAACTGGAATACATTAATGTATTGTTGAGGTTTAAAGCTCCCTTCATTCTATATAGACCTGGAAATAACTGACATTGTAAGCTTATGAAAATATGAAAATATTAAGTAAAATATTAACTGCTTAAATTTGGAGTTTGAATTATTATTTGACCTCTATAGCCCCAGGCAATAGAACATGCAGAAAATAATTTGGGTTATGAAAAGACACTTTGTTAAACATTAATATAAAACAATGCCATGGCTCAGTTTTGCTGTGTTGTTTTATACTGGAAAACATTCGACATTTAAAAAAAAATTAAGTTATAATGTTTATATTCTGTAAAAGAAGACAGAGCTTGTTATATTGACAAATGGCTTGAGAAAGGGAAAGCCACTGTAGGGAAATGAGGTACTGATCAGAAAGGTGGAATAAAGTTCAGGAGAAAATCTACTGACATGTGACAGACTGTGATTTTCTAAGCTATCTGCAACTATATCTCTTTGAAGATTTTTTCTGTTTCAAAGGGTCGGTTTCAAAGGGTAAAAACTATCTTAAATATCTCTGAGATATTCACAAAATGTTTCACAGTTAAAACCCTTAGTTCATCTTTACCAAGTGATGTTTTCCTGATAGCATCTTGGACTTGATCTCTGAATCCTTGTGATGGTTAATTTTATATGTCAATTCTTCTGGTCTAAGAAGTGTCCAGATATTTGGTAAGACACTCCTCCAGGTGCTTCTGTGAAGGTGTTTTTGGATGAGTTTAACATTCATATAGATAGACTGAGTAAAGCATATTGCTCTCATGAATGTGAGGGGTGTTCATTCAATCAGGTGAAGGCCTGAATACAATAAAAGGCTGACCCTTTCCCAAATAAGAGGGAACTCCTTCAACCTGATTTCCTTAGCAGTAGAACAAGGGCCTTTTTCTGCCTTTGGACCAGAACTGAACAATCAGCTCTCCTGGGTTTCTAGCTTGCTGACTACAGATTTTTGGGCCTGTCAGCTTCCATAATAATGTGAACCAATTCCTTAAGGTAAACTTTCTTTCTCTCTCTCTCTCTCTCTCCTCTCTCTCTCCCCCCATCTCTATCTATAAATCTATATACACATATATATGTATATACACATCTCTCTATATATAAAGAGCTCTCCTGGGTTTCTTGCTTGCTAGCTACAGATTTTTGGACCCCTCTCTCTCGATAGATAGATAGATATAGATGTAGATATAGATGTAGATATAGATATAGATATAGATATAGATATAGATATAGATATAGATATATAGATATAGATATAGATATATAGATATAGATATAGATAGATATAGATATAGATAGGTAGAGATAGACCTTAGACTATGATCCTTTCAAGAGCAGAGGAACCAGGATATTTTCATGCCGAGACAGCATCCCTTCCATACTCTTTTTTTTTTTTTCTGCATGTCTCTGACTCTGTATATAAACAATGTGCAACCAAACTTTAACTACAACTCTAGTATTTTTAAAGATGTGACGTTTGAAAATGCTGCTAAAGCACCCCAGAGAGTGGAAACGAAATACGACCTTACCTTTGCCCCATTTAAGGACCAGAAGGGCACAAAGTGGTTTCATTTCACTCTGAACTTTTGGTGATAACTTATGGTGTAGATGTATATCTGTGTAAATTCATAGACACAATTTTAACAAGCAGGAGAATCATTCTTAAATTTTCTCCATATAAGCACATAGTATACTTAGCTCTCTTTTCCTTGGTTTTCCTTTTTGTTCACGAAGAACTTCATTATTCAAATTTAGACAGATGCATAGAGCTGAATGGCTCTTTGGAGACTTGAATGACTACCATTTTGCTTATTCTGGGATACTCATTATAAACCAGACATAACAGCTTAAGAAAATATCATAAATGCTCTGTCTCAATGCAACAGCATCATGAATACTGATGTTCAGTTTCTGTCAATCTTATGTCTCTTTATTCTTTAATTCAAATGATAGGCTAAGAAGATAGGCCTGCTATGATATGCATAGAATCATAGACTGGAAGTTAGTGAGTAATATTCTCTTAGGATTTATCTTGTTCAGAAATGTAAAGATCAAGTAATAGTTTATTTTTCTTATAGTAGCTATTCCCATTTTCTTGAAGAGAAAACAGTCTCAGAGAGTTTACATGGTTTACTCAAAATCTAATTTGCTAGTTAGTAAGTAGCAGAATTAGTATATCAATCCACAACTTCCCTGCATAAAAATGAAGTGACTTATCCTTGTCTAATATTGTGTTAGTATTGTCTCAATAAATGGTGGATGAATAAATAAATAAAAGAATAATTGTTTCCTGCATGCTAGTGGTTTAGGTCACAAATAGAAACAAATTAAAAAAGGCTTTTCCCAGAATTACAGAATTCCTGGCTGCTAAGCATCTATTTCACACAGCAGGGCAATGAACGCAGATGTACCAGCAAGTGTACACTATCAAAAGATAACAGTTCCACGAATTGAGGTCAGCAGAGTCAGAGGGACATGACCAAAGGATTGGCTGCCACTCAGTCTCAAAACAGTATAATGAAACATATATTACACTTAAAATGATAGCTTTTATAGAATGAAATGTAGTCAAAATGAGTCAACTGTAGAAACTCATGTCTAACATAAGAACAAATATTAAACAACATTTGTTTTACAAAAGTGTTACTTTTCTAAAGCCACTGGATTAAAAGTGTTTATGCTCAATGTTATATAGCAACAAAAAATCCTAAATATGTGCATATTTTAGTATCAACTGATCAAATTGTACTGCTTGATTGACAAGAGGGAGTGGTTAGGACAAGCTGTCAAGGCTATATTTTCAATAACTCAATCTCCTAGCCACTGTAATTAGTGTATAAGAACATCCCCTTTATCTCCAAGCACAAAAATCTATTGGGGGAAATATTATTGCAGGATGTTAGGTTCCTGGGTACCCTTGGCTGACCCAGCTCTCCTGCTCCTGCTTGTATTTCTCAGGATAACTGTAAAATGTGCTGATAATATAAAATCCTGAGATAAAAAGGAACTGCATAGAACAGCCCTGGCTTTGTCCCCATCACTCAGGATATCCAGAACTGGATATCCTGCAACACTTGGACTTAGTGTGCCAAAAATTTGCCTCTAGAGTATAAAACCAGAGCAGAGGGCTTTTGGGGTCCCAAAGCTGTTGTGCAAAGTGGGGCATGTGTAGATGCTACTCCATCCACCCTGCATAGGTTTCTTGAGCATTGGAGGGCCAGCTTGCCATAGATCATATATTTCTGTTGATTCTTACTCCCTATCTACGAGTAATAAAGGTTCTTTATCACTTGTAGACTTGCGCAAGTTTTCTGTCTCATCACACTCTACCTAAGAATGTAAGTGGTGGAGATATGACTGCTACAGCAGCTGAGTCTGATTTGAGCCCCTGCTATAGTCAAGAACCCTCACAAATAATTTACCTACTCTAGAATTAGCACATATTCATCTGTGAATGTGGAATATTCTTGATGCAAGATCTATTGTTCAAGATCCAAAAAAAAAAAAAAACTACAGGAAATTGACATTCCAGATGGTTCAAGAGGCTCAGAGGTTATGTCTTCAAGATTCTTGGTGCAGAGAATTATTATACAGTTAATTGGGCATGGCCAGTATAGAAAATGAAAAGTAACCAGAGGCTACACATAATGACAACAGGTTTTCCCAAGAGAATTTAAAGGCCTAGGAGGTTGTGAAGGGCCTGGAGCTCAGACTGTTAGAACTTAAGGGTTAGAATCATTACAAATTGGGATTTATTTCCAGTTCCAACCAGATAACTAATTAATCTGCAAAAAAATATTTACTCATATCTGTCAAATAAGGTGAGTTGGACTAAATGCTTTCAAAGGTCTCTTCTAGCATAATATTCTATGATTACAGGTCTTTACACTTAAGAATTCCCTTAGAGTTTAAGTTGGGTTTGATGTCATCAAAGTGGATCAAAGATACTTTAGCTACACATTTACCTATTTAGGTGATCTTCATTAATTCCTTACGTTATTTCTGGGATTATTTTCCTCAATTTTAATAATCTTATTTAGTATTTCTTGAAATACAAATGTGTCATCAGGAAATTCTTTCATCTTTTGCTTGTGTGATAATGCCCTTCTTTGCCTTTATTTTTGAAGGTACACTTTTCTAGGATTGAAAATCTATGTCTGAAGTATTTCTGTATTTTTAAAGATGATGTTACATTGACTTTTGGCTTTCATAGTTTCTATTGAAATTCTAGTTCTCCATTTTTTTTGTTCTTCCTGTCAGGCCTCTGAGCCCAAGCTAAGCCATCATATCCCATGTGGCCTGCACGTACACATCCAGATGGCCGGTTCCTGCCTTAACTGATGACACTGTCTTGTGAAATTCCTTCTCCTGGCTCATCCTGGCTCAAAAGCTCCCCTACTGAGCACCTTGTGACCCCCCCTCTGCCCTCCAGAGAACAACCCCCCTTTGACTGTAATTTTCCTTTAC
>NW_026652282.1:98318322-98322480 GCF_009828535.3 Hylobates moloch | reverse complement strand
GGTGAAATAAACAGCCATGTTGCTCACACAAAGCCTGTTTGGTGGTCTCTTCACAGGGACGCGCATGAAATTTGGTGCCATGACTCGGATCGGGGGACCTCCCTTGGAAGATCAATCCCCTGTCCTCTTGCTCTTTGCTCCGTGAGAAAGATCCACCTATAACCTCAGGTCCTCAGACCAACCAGCCCAAGAAACATCTCACCAATTTCAAATCCAGTAAGTGGCCCCTTTTTACTCTCTTCTCCAACCTTCCTCACTATCCCTCAACCTCTTTCTCCTTTCAACCTTGGTGCCACACTTCAATCTCTCCCTTCCTTTAATTTTGATTCCTTTCATTTTCTGGTAGAGACAAAGGAGACATGTTTTATCCATGGACCCAAAACTCCAGCGCCGGTCACAGACTAAGGAAGGTAACCTTCCCTTGTTGTTTAATCATTGCAGGGACACCTCTCTGATTATTCACCCAGGTTTCAGAGGTGCCAGACCATGCAGGGACGCCTGCCTTGGTCCTTCACCCTTAGCGGCAAGTCCCGCTTTTCTGGGGAAGGGGCAAGTACCCCAACCCATTCTCTCCATGTCCCTACCCCTTCTCTGCCTTTCTGGGGGGCAAGAAACCCCAACCCCTTCTCCTTCACCCTGAGTGGCAAGTCCCACTTTTCTAGAGGAGGGGCAAGTACCCCAATCTCATATCTCTGTGCCCCAATCCCTTATTCCCGCTCCCCAACCTCTTGTATCTCTGTGCCCCAATCCCTTATTTCTGCACCCCAACCTCTTATCTCTGCACCCCAATCCCTCATTTCCATGCCCCGACCTCTTATCTCTGCACCCCGATCCCTTATTTCCACACCCCGACCTCTTATCTCTGCCTCCCAACCCCTTATATCCATGCCCCAACCCCTTTCCTGCTTTTCTGGAAGGTAAGAACCCCCAAACCCCTTCCCTGCATGTCTCTACTCTCTCTTTCCTCTAGGCTTGCTTCCTTCACTATGGGCAACCTTCCACCCTCCATTCCTCCTTCTCCCTTGGCCTATGTTCTCAAAAACTTAAAACCTCTTCAACTCACACCTGACCTAAAACCTAAATGCCTTATTTTCTTCTGCAATGCCTCTTGAGCCCAATACAAACTCGACAGTAGTTCCAAATAGCCAGAAAATGGCACTTTCAATTTTTCCATCCTGCAAGATCTAAATAATTCTTGTTGTAAAATGGGCAAATGGTCTGAGGTGCCTCGCGTCCAGGCATTCTTTTACACATTGGTCCCTTCCTAGTCTCTGTGCCCAATGCAACTTGTCCCAAATCCTCCTTCTTTCCCTCCTGCCTGTCCCCTGAGTCCCAACCCTAAGTGTCACTGAGTCTTTCTAATCCTCCTTTTCTACAGACCCATCTGACCTCTCCCCTCCTCCCCAGGCTGCTCCTTGCCAGGCCGAGCTAGGTCTCAATTCTTCCTCAGCCTCTGCTCCTCCACCGTATAATCTTTTTATCACCTCCCCTCCTCACACCGGGTCTGGCCTACAGTTTCGTTCCATGGCTAGCCCTCCCCCACCTGCCCAGCAATTTACTCTTAAAAAGGTGGCTAGAGCTAAAGGCATAGTCAAGGTTAATGCTGCTTTTTCTTTATCCCAAATCAGATAGCATTTAGGCTCTTTTTCATCAAATATAAAAATCCAGCCCAGTTCATGACTTGTTTGGCAGCAACCCTGAGACACTTTACAGCCCTAGACCCTAAAAGGTCAAAAGGCTGTCTTATTCTTGAAATACATTTTATTACCCAATCTGCTCCCAACATTAAATAAAACTCCAAAAATTAAATTCTGGCCCTCAAACCCCACAACAGGATTTAATTAACCTCGCCTTCAAGGTTTACAATAATAGAAAAAAGTTGCAATTCCTTGCCTCCACTGTGAGACAAACCCCAGCCACATCTCCAGCACACAAGAACTTCCAAACGCCTGAACCACAGCGGCCAGGCATTCCTCCAGAACCTCCTCCCCAAGGAGCTTGCTACAAGTGCCAGAAATCTGACCACCAGGACAAGGAATGCCTGCAGCCCCGGATTCCTCCTAAGCCGTGTCCCATCTGTGTGGGACCCCACTGGAAATCGGACTGTTCAACTCACCTGGCAGCCACTCCCAGAGCCCCTGGAACTCGGCCCAAGGCTCTCTGACTGACTCCTCAGCTTAGTGGCTGAAGACTGACGCTGCCCGATCACCTTGGAAGCCCCGTAGACCATCATGGACGCTGAGCTTCGGGTAACTCTCACAGTGGAAGGTAAGTCCATCCTCTTAGTCAATACGGAGGCTACCCACTCCACATTACCTTCTTTTCAAGGGCCTGTTTCCCTTGCCTCCATAACTGTTGTAGGTATTGACGGCCAGGCTTCTAAACCCCTGAAAACTCTTTTATGCACTCTTTTTTAGTTATCCCCACCTGCCCAGTTCCCTTATTAGGCCGAGATATCTTAACCAAATTATCTGCATCCCTGACTATTCCTGGACTACAGCCGAATCTCATTGCCGCCCTTCTCCCCAACCCAAGGCCTCCTTCGTGTCTTCCTCTCGTATCCCCCCACCTTAACCCACAAGTATGGGACATCGCTACTCCTTCCCTGGCAACCGATCACATGCCCATTACCATCCCATTAAAACCTAATCACCCTTACCCCGCTCAACGCCAATATCCTATCCCACAGCACGCTTTAAAAGGATTAAAGCCTGTTATCACTCGCCTGCTATAGCATGGGCTTCTAAAACCTATAACTCTCCTTACAATTCCCCCATTTTACCTGTCCAAAAACCAGACAAGTCTTACAGATTAGTTCAGGATCTGTGCCTTATCAACCAAATTGTTTTGCCTATCCATCCTGTGGTGCCCAACCCGTGCACTCTTTTGTCCTCAATACCTTGCTCCACAACTCACTATTCCATTCTCGATCTTAAAGATGGTTTTTTCACTATTCCCCTGCACCCCTTGTCCCAGCCTCTCTTTGCTTTCACTTAGACTGACCATGACACCCATTAGGCTCAGCAAATTACCTGGGTTGTACTGCTGCAAGGCTTCACAGACAGCTCCCATTACTTCAGTCAAGCCCAAATTTCATCCTCATCTGTTACCTATATCAGCATAATTCTCATAAAAACACACATGCTCTCCCTGCTGATCATGTCCAGTTAATCTCCCAAACCTCAATTCCTTACAAAACGACAACGCCTTTCCTTCCTAGGCATGGTTAGTGCGGTCAGAATTCTTACACAAGAGCTGGGACCGCACCCTGTAGCCTTTCTGTCCAAACAACTTGACCTTACTGTTTTAGCCTAGCCCTCATGTCTGCGTGCAGCAGCTGCCACTGCTTTAATACTTTTAGAGGCCCTAAAAATCACAAACTATGCTCAACTCACTCTCTACAGCTCTCATAATTTCCAAAATCTATTTTCTTACGCACACTTGACGCATATACTTTCTGCTCCCCGGCTCCTTCAGCTATACTCACTCTTTGTTAAGTCTCCACAATTACCATTGTTCCTGGCCCGGACTTCAATCCGGCCTCCCACATTATTCCAGATACCACACCTGACCCTCATGACTGCATCTCTCTGATCCACCTGATGTTCCTCCCATTTCCCCACATTTCCTTCTTCCCTGTTTCTCACCCTGATCACACTTAGTTTATTGATGGCAGTTCCACCAGGCCTAATCGCCACACACCAGCAAAGGCAGGCTATGCTATAGTACAAGCCACTAGCCCGCCTCTTAGAACCTCTCACTTCCTTTCCATCGTGGAAATCTATCCTCAAAGAAATAACTTCTCAGTGTTCCATCTGCTATTCTACTACTCCTCAGGGATTATTCAGGCCCACTCCCTTCCCTACACATCAAGCTCAAGGATTTGCCCCCACCCAGGACTGGCAAATTAGCTTTACTCAACATGCCCCGAGTAAGATAACTAAAATACCTCTTAGTCTAGGTAGACACTTTCACTGGATAAGTAGAGGCCTTTCCTACAAGATCTGAGAAGGCCACTGCAGTCATTTCTTCCTTTCTGTCAGACATAATTCCTCAGTTTAGTCTTCCCACCTCTATACAGTCTGATAACAGACCAGCCTTTATTAGTCAAATCAGCCAAGCATTTTTTCAGGCTGTTAGTATTCAGTGAAACCTTTA